>NW_019947114.1:11362-26809 GCF_002910315.2 Salvelinus sp. IW2-2015 | reverse complement strand
TTTGGAGAGGGTCACGTTATGAAAAGAGTTGCGTCATTGTTGGTTTGTTTTGTTTGAACACAGATCATCCCGTCTTTCAAATTGATCGATTATTAACGTTTAAAAATACCTAACGTTGTTATGACAAAGTGTTTGAATGTTTTGGTAAATTTACATGTAACATTTGATATTTTCTGTAGTGACTTGGCGAAAGTTGGAAGCTGTGATTTTCTGGATGAAATGGTCCAATAAATTGACATTTTGTATATATATCGACGGAATTACTCGAACAAAAGGACCATTTGTGATGTTTATGGGACATATTGGAGTGCCAACAAATTTTCGTCAAAGGTAAGGCATGATTTATATTTTATTTCTGCGTTTTGTGTCGTGCTTGCAGTGTTGAAATATGCTATCTGTTTTTGTTTCTGATGTGCTATCATCAGATAATACATCTTATGCTTTGCCGACCAAATAAATTGACATTTTGTATATATATCGACGGAATTAATCGAACAAAAGGACCATTTGTGATGTTTATGGGACATATTGGAGTGCCAACAAAAGATTTCGTCAAAGGTAAGGCATGATTTATATTTTATTTCTGCGTTTTGTGTCGTGCTTGCAGTGTTGAAATATGCTACTCTGTTTGTTTACTGATGTGCTATCATCAGATAATAGCATCTTATGCTTTCGCCGAAAAGCTTTTTTGAAATCTGACATGTTGGCTGGATTCACAACGGGTGTAGCTTTAATTTGGTATCTTACATGTTTGATTTAATGAAAGTTTGATTTTTATATCATGTTATTTGAATATGGCTCGCTGTATTTTCCCTGGCTATTGGCCGGTGGGACATTTGCGTCCCACCTGCCCCAGAGAAGTTAACATAGTGATATATATCATTGGGTCAGTATAAATGCCATTTGGACATTTCTTATGCCATTTGGACATGGTTCACATACTTTTGAGTTCGGAGACCGAATGCCTATGATCATATATGGCAAATGGACATGTGTCACGCCCTGACCTTAGAGATCCTTTTTATGTCTCTATTTTGGTTTGATCAGGGCGTGAGTTGGGGTGGGCATTCTATGTTCTATGTTGTGTATTTCTTTGTGTTTGGCCGGGTAGGGTTCTCAATCAGGGACAGCTGTCTATCGTTGTCTCTGATTGAGAACCATACTCAGGTAGACCTTTTTTCCTCCTGTTTTTATGGGAAGTTGACGTTGTTTAGGGCACATAGCCTTTGAGCTTCACTGTTTGTTTTTTTGTAGTGTTTATTGTTTTGTTCGGCGTCATCTTTTATTCAATAAAAGAAAATGTACACTTACCACGCTGCACCTTGGTCCTCTACTTTCAACAGCCGTGACATCCTGATTTGGTACTTTCACTACTTATGTATGGAATAGGACATTTATTATGCCATTTGGATCACTGACTTTTGGGTTCGGAAGCCGACTTCCTATGATTATATATATGGCAAATGGACATAACATCCTGATTTGGCACTTTCAATACTTATGTATGGCATTAGGACATTTCTTATGCCATTTGACCATGGTTCACTGACTTTTGACTTCCTATGATTATATATTGCAAATGGACAAAACAAAGGTATGTTCATATGTTTGTTATTTATGTATTATTGACAAAAAAAAATTACAATTTCAAAAAACGGTCAAGAAAGCACTTTTTTAGAGGGAGTTGTATTTTTGAAAAAATTAAATACAAAATTTGACCCTTGGGTCTTGACTTTATGTCCATTGGCAATATGAAAATTGACGGTGGTGTGCGCTCGCCATCTATGGCATTTTTACTGTATGACAATCGGCATTTGCCATATGCCACTTGCCATCAGCTTTGAATGATCTGCTGTCCATTTGGTGGTATTTGCGATTTTGTATATGTTTCATCCAATGCCAATATCTTGCCATTCATTTTTGTCCATTTCATGGGGGGTTTCCCTTACTTCTCTTAACTGACTGTATAAATGTGTAAATAATTTCATAATGCATTACACACTGGTGAGACTGATTATATTATTATTGATGGTATTATTAATGTTGTCTCTCTCTGTCTCTCTCTCTCTCTAAATTAATCATCACAACACATCCCTACAGCTACTTGATGAGGTCACTAGATATCTCTCTCTCTCTCTCTCTCTCTCTCTACTCTCATCTCTCTCTCTCTCTCTCTCTCTCTCTCTCTCCTTCTCTCTCTCTCTCTCTCTCTTCTCCTCTCTCCTCGTCTCTCCTCTCTCTCTCTCTCTCTCTCTCTCTCTCTCTCTCTCTCTCGGTCTCTCTCTCTCTTTCTCTTCTCTCTCTGCTCCTCTCTCTCTCTCTCTCTCTTTCTCTCTCTTCTCTCTCCCTCCTTCTCTTCTCTCTTCTCTCTCTCTCTCTCTCTTCTCTCTCTCGTCTCTCTCATCTATCTTCTTCTCTCTCTCTCTCTCTCTCTCTCTCTCTCTCTCTCTCTCTCTCTCTCTCATCTCTCTCTCGCTCTCTCTCTCTCTCTCTCTCTCTGTCGTCTTATGCTTTAGGCTACAATATCATTGAGTTACACAGCTACTTTAGCTGTACTTTAGCTACAGCTTTTAAATGTTTATAAACAGCATTCAACATGAGGCGACAGAACTTACTTTTCTCCAGTGATCAGCAAGCTCCTTCTGGTTCATTTTCCTCAGGAGGTGCAGTGTGATCTTCAGAGCCCTCTCTGGCACTGCTCTCCTGCTTCTCATCTTCAGCATCACCACTTCTATCCTGCTTCTGCTCAAAGCTTCTGGGAGTTCTGGACTAGAATCTCTTGAACATCTTCAGCTCGTTCTTTCACAAATTTCATAATATTGTCTTCAAGCAACTGAAATAATAAAGTAATAAGTTAAGCAAGAGAAAAATGCTTTCTCATTAACAATAATGATGATTGACAGATCAACTTTACTTGTAGGTAAACAAAACAAATGTACATAACAGGACCACATACACTGAATATGGAGGCCAGGTCTGTTTGATGACTCTGGAAGACTGACCACTGAGAATCTCTGACTCTGATCTCTCCTGTTGGTTTCTGGACAAAACATGAGATTACATCTCCTCATCCAGGGAACACACACACACACACACAAATACACACACACGGAGGGAATGTTGTGTTTGTTTAATATTGTTTTAGGACTATGAAAATGGACAAAAGGATTAGCCTATGGATTATGAAACAACAAAAATAAATGGAAATGGAGAGAAAATGACTAGAGACAGTGTTGTTTAACTACATGACCATGACCCATGAGTTCTTCTTACCTTTGTTCAGTAGAAAAGTCTCCCTCTCTAAAAGTTATAGGTAGACATAGCCGTCACTCTTCATGGACACACAGCTGGGTACAGGGGAGGCTGTCTTCTCCTGCTTGATTGGGCCTTCACACAACAGAGACAAACATTACATCTCTCATCTACTCTGAGCTCAGATGGGGAAACTATATCCATTTTCAGAAAATTTTGTAAAATTAGATTTCATTTTCCTGACAGGGAGTCAATTTCACGAAAAATTTGTGACCTATCTGGGGTCGGTTTTAAGGTGCCTGGAACATGCTATGGGAAACCGACCTGCCTATCTCCTCTGGGTGTCAAGTACGTCATGACGTTTGAATGGAGTCGATTGCGCAAGTCAGAAGCCACTATAAAACAACAAAAAGTGGACAGACGTTCTTTCCTTTGCCGCGTCTTTACGCAAGAATGGACATCGGACTGCCTCTCTCAAATGGTTGTTAGCAGTACATATTTTTCCGGTTCACTGTTTTACTCGTTTAGTTTATGTGTTAAAAACATTCATAATGTAGTTAATTTGAACGTTTTAACTCAATTATATTCGTTTAGTGTGATTTTTGAGGATTTCGTTTGTCGGTGCACTTTGAAGCTTTGGGCACGTTTGGGGTCTGGTCGATGTTGTGGACCTTTTCGAAGGACAGAGGACATCTATCGACAAAAGAAGATTAGACCAAGAAAGGATACATTGCCAACGAATTCTGATGGAAAATCACCTCATAGTAAGAAAATTTTAGATAATGATAAATCGTTTTTCTGTCGAAATATTTTAAACGCTATTCCCATTTTGGTTTGTTTATCGTTACTTGCGACCCTGTATTGCACAGTAAGGATAATTTTGAAATGTAATCAGCGGTGGCATTTAGAACTAATTTTGTCTTTTCCGATTCCTGTCAACCGTATTTTTAGTCAAGTATATGATAGCTTTCGATTAAATAGATCACTTGAAAAATGACGTCCGACATTTTGAGGCTTGATTTGCTACTATTTTCATTGTTATAATGAATGGCTAATATTGCATGGCTAAATATGCACATTTTCGAACAAACTCTATATGTATGTTGTAAGATGTTACAGGAGTGTCATCGGAAGAATTCTGAGAAGGTTAGTTGAAAAATTAAATATTTGAGATGATTACGGTTATACCTCCTTTTGGCTTGATCGATGCTCGGGAACGTTGTGCCACATGTGGTATTGCTAACTTATCGATTTATTGGTTTCGCTGTAAAACGGCTTTAGGGGTAAGGGAAAAAAATCTAAATTATTAGTCTGAAATCACATAGAACTGGTCTTTCCAATTGCTATGCTTTGTCGATTTTTATGAAATGTTTTATGATGAGGTTAAAGATTGGTCAACACGTTGCTCTCGTATAATTCTATCGAGTTAGTGATGGTCGGTGTGCAATGTAAACTTATTCTACCTGAAAATGCATTTTTCTAACAAAAACCTATCCTTACCATAAAATATGTTATCGACTGTATTATGAGGTTTCTTGCGTTAATGGCTTATTTATTCTTTATTTGGCCGAATTAGTGATAGCTACTGATTCAGGAAAAAAATGGTTTGTATTAAAAAAGTGTGTATTTGCTAACTGGTTAGCTATAGATTGTACATATTGTGTCTTCCCTGCTAAAACGATTTAAAAAAACAAAGTATGATGGGTTTATTACAAAATCTGGTATCTTCATCTGTGTCTTGATTGTGATTTAATGATTTTTAGATGCTACTATCTACTTGCTGAAGCTATGCTAGCTATGCTAATCAGTGTGTGGGGGGGTGGGGGTTGATCCCGGACCCGGGGTAAGGCTCAGTGAAAGCGTTAAAGAAATTATGAAAAGATTGTGTTTTTCACATCTAATCATGGCATGATTGTTCAATGCAGACATGTATTTGTTTAAAATCTATCACTTATGGTTTCATTCAGAGAGACAAATAATCATGTTTTTGCAAAATGCTATATCTGCCTCACTCTCAGAGAATCAGAGTACTGCTAGTTTTACACAGTAATATAATATATCTGCCTCACTCTCAGAGAAATCAGTAGTACTGCTAGGTTTTAACAGTAATAATAATATCTGCCTCACTCTCAGAGAATCAGTAGTACTGCTAGGTTTTACACAGTAATAATATATATCTGCCTCACTCTCAGAAAAATCAGTAGTACTGCTAGGTTTTACACAGTAATAATATATATCTGCCTCACTCTCAGAGAAATCAGTAGTACTGCTAGGTTTTACACAGTAATAATATATATCTGCCTCACTCTCAGAGAAATCAGTAGTACTGCTAGGTTTTACACAGTAATAATATATATCTGCCTCACTCTCAGAGAAATCAGTAGTACTGCTAGGTTTATACAGTAATAATATATATCTGCCTCACTCTCAGAGAAATCAGTAGTACTGCTAGGTTTTACACAGTAATAATATATATCTGCCTACTCTCAGAGAAATCAGTAGTACTGCTAGGTTTTACACAGTAATAATATATATCTGCCTCACTCTCAGAGAAATCAGTAGTACTGCTAGGTTTACACAGTAATAATATATATCTGCCTCACTCTCAGAGAAATCAGTAGTACTGCTAGGTTTTACACAGTAATAATATATATCTGCCTCACTCTCAGAGAAATCAGTAGTACTGCTAGGTTTTACACAGTATAATATATATCTGCCTCACTCTCAGAGAAATCAGTAGTACTGCTAGGTTTATACAGTAATATAATATATCCCTCACTCTCAGAGAAATCAGTAGTACTGCTAGGTTTTACACAGTAATAATATATATCTGCTCACTCTCAGAGAAATCAGTAGTACTGCTAGGTTTTACACAGTAATAATATATATCTGTCACTCTCAGAGAAATCAGTAGTACTGCTAGGTTTTACACAGTAATAATATATATCTGCCTCACTCTCGAAGAAATCAGTAGTACTGCTAGGTTTTACACAGTAATAATATATATCTGCCTCACTCTCAGAGAAATCAGTAGTACTGCTAGGTTTTACACAGTAATAATATATATCTGCCCACTCTCAGAGAAATCAGTAGTACTGCTAGGTTTTACACAGTAATAATATATATCTGCTCACTCTCAGAGAAATCAGTAGTACTGCTAGGTTTTAACAGTAATAATATATATCTCCTCACTCTCAGAGAAATCAGTAGTACTGCTAGGTTTTACACAGTAATAATATATATCTGCCTCACTCTCAGAGAAATCAGTAGTACTGCTAGGTTTTACACAGTAATAATATATATCTGCCTCACTCTCAGAGAAATCAGTAGTACTGCTAGGTTTTACACAGTAATAATATATATCTGCCTCACTCTCAGAGAAATCAGTAGTACTGCTAGGTTTTACACAGTAATAATATATATCTGCCTCACTCTCAGAGAAATCAGTAGTACTGCTAGGTTTTTCACAGTAATAATATATATCTGCCTCACTCTCAGAGAAATCAGTAGTACTGCTAGGTTTACACAGTAATAATATATATCTGCCTCACCTCAGAGAAATCAGTAGTACTGCTAGGTTTTAACAGTAATAATATATATCTCCTCACTCTCAGAGAAATCAGTAGTACTGCTAGGTTTTACACAGTAATAATATATATCGTCCACTCTCAGAGAAATCAGTAGTACTGCTAGGTTTTACACAGTAATAATATATATCTGCTCACTCTCAGAGAAATCAGTAGTACTGCTAGGTTTTACACAGTAATAATATATATCTGCCTCACTCTCAGAGAAATCAGTAGTACTGCTAGGTTTTACACAGTAATAATATATATCTCCTCACTCTCAGAGAAATCAGTAGTACTGCTAGGTTTTACAAGTAATAATATATATCTGCCTCACTCTCAGAGAAATCAGTAGTACTGCTAGGTTTTACACAGTAATAATATATATCTGCCTCACCTCAGAGAAATCAGTAGTACTGCTGTTTTAACAGTAATAATATATCTCCTCACTCTCAGAGAAATCAGTAGTACTGCTAGGTTTTACACAGTAATAATATATATCTGCCTCACTCTCAGAGAATCAGGATACTGCTAGGTTTTACACAGTAATAATATATATCTGCCTCACTCTCAGAGAAATCAGTAGTACTGCTAGTTTTACACAGTAATAATATATATCTGCCTCACTCTCAGAGAAATCAGTAGTACTGCTAGGTTTTACACAGTAATAATATATATCTGCCTCACTCTCAGAGAAATCAGTAGTACTGCTAGGTTTTACACAGTAATAATATATATCTGCCCACTCTCAGAGAAATCAGTAGTACTGCTAGGTTTATACAGTAATAAATATATCTGCCTCACTCTCAGAGAAATCAGTAGTACTGCTAGGTTTTACACAGTAATAATATATATCTGCCTCACTCTCAGAGAAATCAGTAGTACTGCTAGGTTTTACACAGTAATAATATATATCTGCCTCACTCCAGAGAAATCAGTAGTACTGCTAGGTTTTACACAGTAATAATTATATATCTGCCTCACTCTCAGAGAAATCAGTAGTACTGCTAGGTTTTACACAGTAATAATATATTTCTACCTCACTCTCAGAGAAATCAGTAGTACTGCTAGGTTTTACACAGTAATAATATATATCTGCCTCACGCTCAGAGAAATCAGTAGTACTGCTAGGTTTTATACAGTAATAATATATATCTACCTCACTCTCAGAGAAATCAGTAGTACTGCTAGGTTTTACACAGTAATAATATATATCTGTCTCACTCTCAGAGTAATCAGTAGTACTGCTAGGTTTTACACAGTAATAATATATATCTGCCTCACTCTCAGAGAAATCAGTAGTAGTGCTAGGTTTTACACATTAATAATATATATCTGCCTTACTCTCAGAGAAATCAGTAGTACTGCTAGGTTTTACACAGTCAAAAGTAACAAATAACAACATTTATAATAAATAACTGTATAAATGATACATGTATGAAATCACTGTATATTAAAAAAAATATTCAAGAAATTAATATGAGATCCTTTGTCACGTTCCTGACCTTATTTCCTTTGTTTAGTATGTTTTTAGTATGGTCAGGACGTGAGCTGGGTGGGCATTCTATGTTATGTGTTTCTATGTTTCAATTAGCCTGATATGGTTCTCAATCAGGGGCAGGTGTTTTACGTTTCCTCTGATTGAGAACCATATTAAGGTAGGCTGTTCACACTGTTTGTTTGTGGGTGATTGTTCCTGTGTCAGTGTTTGTGCCGCACGGGACTGTTTCGTTTGTTCGTGCGTTCTTCGTTGTCTGTAAGTTCTCATGTTCAGGTCTGTTTACGGCGTTTGTTATTTTGTAGTTGTTCAAGTGTGCTTCGTGTTCGTCTTTAAATAAATCATTATGGATTCAACCTACCCTGCATTTTGGTCCGATCCATGCTCCTCTTCAGACGAGGAGGAGGATGAGCGTTACATCCTTATGTTAAACATTTCCTTTTGACATTTTATTCATTTAGCAGATGTTTTTATCCAGGGTCCGGTTTCCCACTGGCTTGTCTTTCACATGTCTCTGGTGCAGAATATCAGGAAGGGAAGAGGACAGAATGGAACATTGTCTTCATATGTGAATGTGTCTTTACCTATTCTTAAACCATGTGAAGGGATGGCGTGATTAATGTGGAAGCAATTACTTGCCTCCACAATGTCGGTGCGCAAGTCACTCCCTTCTTTTCTATTGGGGGAAGGTGTATGGCAGTGTCTGGAACCATTGCATGTCCTCTCTGATGTTGCACTTGTCCTGGGATAGTGTATGACCTAGACGCTTACTCCACTCAGTGAACTTGTCCAGGAGAGGGGTCAGGAGGGGGTTTACTTGAGATGGGTGTATCTAGAGTTGACAATTGAGTTATGCCATTGGATGAGTTGGTGTTTTTGTGCTATGAAGTACCAGGAACGAGATTTGAACCTCGTTTTAGGGACCAAACTGAACGATAATTTATAGTGAATGCTATCTGGCTATGGGATATTCCTCTCTCAAGTAAAAGTATTTCTTTGTGAACAGTTCCTAAATATCTGTGGTTTGTCATGTCAAAGGAGGGTGGATCTTTGCTATAAAAGATCTCAGTAGCCATTGTGTTGACACTCTCAACGGTTCATTAGAAATGGCGAATCATTGAAAGTCAAGTGCTAATGTAAAGCTCTTATTATTAAAGATGTAGTTTAAGTATAACTCTGACTTGTGTGTGAAGTTTGTCTCTCCTCAATTGGTAATACAGAAATTAACCACCACGCCATGTATTTTACTGGTTTGGGACTCACTGACTCCGCCCCCTCTATGTATTTTACTGGTTTGTGACTCACTGACTCCGCCCCCTCTTCGTATTTTACTGGTTTGTGACTCACTGACTCCGCCCCCGGTTAGAGGGGAATGAAGCACCCCAGGAGTTAACACACAGGAACTTTATTTAAACACACTGAGGAAGATGAACATGGGGATGAAGAGTGGGAAAGGTAGTGGAATGGTAATGGAACATACACAGGTCAGGGAGGCAGGTTTATGGTTCCCCCTAGACTCTCAGACTCGGGTTGTGGGAGATGGGGAGTGGAGTGTACAGCTTGGGGTTGTGAGGTGCTGACAACATTCACCCCCCGGGAATTCGTAAAAGAGCTGTTTCCCAAAACTATCATTATTAACGTTGCACTTGAAATCACTCGTAATCTAACACCTGCCTCAGACCTGTAGAACAGCTGAGTGTCGTTAGATGCTTTTTTGCCCTTCCACGTGACTTTATACACAGAAGATCTCTGCTAAACATAGAATCACATGGTTTATCCGTCTCTCTGTGTCACGCCCTGACCTTAGTATTCTATGTTTTCTGTATTATTTTGGTCAGGTCAGGGTGTGACGAGGGTGGATATGATTGTTTTGTATTGTCTAGGGTTGTTGTATGTCTAGGTGTGTGTGTGTAGTCTAGGCATATGTAGGTCTATGGTGGCCTAGATTGGTTCCCAATCAGAGGCAGCTGTTTATCGTTGTCTCTGATTGGGGATCCTATTTAGGTTGCCATTTTCCAGTTTGGTTTGTGGGTTATTGTCTATGTGATGTTGCATGTCTGCACTTGTGTCATTTAGCGGTCACATTGGTTTTGTATAGTTTGTTCAGTCTTATTTATTAAAAGGAAGATATATATTAATCACGCTGCACCTTGGTCTCCTCTCTACGACGCTCGTGACACTCTGTGACCACCAATAACTTTCTAATAACTAACTAAGTTCATGAAGGACATGGGGAAGACAATTAGAGAGAAACTCTCCTGGTGATTATAATGTGAGAAGGTGTAGTAGACTATACTGGTTGGTCCTCGGGGTGTTGGCTACTGTAGTTTTCTAAGCAAACAGCTGGAGGCAGGGCTTTCTCCTATAGAGCTCCATTTTTATGGAATGGTCTGCCTATCCATGTGAGAGACGCAGACTTAGTCTTGACCTTTAAGTCTTTATTGAAGACTCATCTCTTCACTAGGTCCTATGATTGAGTCTAGTCTTCGTGGGCTATACTTGGCCTTGTCTCAGGATGGTAAGCTGGTGATTGAAGATATCCCTCAAGTGGTGTGGGGGCTGTGCTTTGGAAAAGTGGTTGGGGATATATCCTGCCTGTTTGGCCCAGTCCGGGGGTATTGTCGGACGGGTCCACAGTGTCTCCGGACTACTCCTGTCAAATCCTTCAGTATTTATGCTGCAGTAGTTCATGTGTCGGGGGGCTAGGGTCAGTCTGTTATATCTGGAGTATTTATCAGGTCTTATCTGGTGTCCTGTGTGAATTTAAGTATGCTCTCTAATTCTCTCTCTTTTTCTCTCGATTCCTATCTGTCTCTCTCTCTCTCTGTCTCTCTCTCTCTCTGTCTCTCTCTCTTTCTCTGTTTCTCTTGGAGGACCTGAGCCCTAGGACCATGCCTCAGAGATGTCCTGGCCTGATGACTCTTGGCTGTCCCCAGTCCACCTGGTCATGCTGCTGCTCCAGTTTCAACTGTTCTGCCTGCGGCTATGGAACCCTGACCTGTTCACCGGACGTGCTACCTTGTCCCAGACCTTGTGTTTTCAACTCTCTAGAGACAGCAGGAGCGGTAGAGATACTCTGAATGATCGGCTATGAAAAGCCAACTGACATTTACTCCTGAGGTGCTGACTTGCTGCACCCGCGACAACCACTGTGTTTATTTTATTTGACCCTGCTGGTATACCATAAACATTTGAACAAACTTGGCCATGTTCTGTTATAATCTCCACCCGCACAGCCAGAGAGGACTGAGCAACCCCTCATAGCTTTGGTCTTCTCTCTAGGTTCTTCCTCTAGGTTCTGGCCTTTCTAGGATTTTTCCTAGCCAACGTCCTTCTACAACCGTGCTTGGCTGGCTGTTTGGGGTTTTAGGCTGGGTTTCTGTACAGCACTTTGTGACATCCGCTGATGTAAGAAGGGCTTTATAAATACATTTGATGGGTTGATTGATGGCCAATGTCTCCACCTAGTGGTCAAATACAGCAATGGCACCACCAAAACCATTTAGGAGACAGGGCAAGCATATTTCAACTGCAGTAGATACAATTGATGTAAAACCATTACTATAGAATAAACAGGTCAAACACAACTTGTTTTGGACAATAAAGCTTTTTCCATCATTGAACAAGAAGTGGAAATGCCTCCAATAACCAAAGTAGACCTTCACAAAAACATACTATAGTCATTCTGGAGGTTAAATACCTCTAGAACTAAAATATGAACAACATACTATAGTCCTTCTGTAGGTTAAGAACTCTGGGACTAAATATACTATAGTCCTTCTGAGGTTAAGACCTCTGGACTAAATTATACTATAGTCCTTCTGTAGGTTAAGACCTCTGGGACTAAATATACTATAGTCCTTCTGTAGGTTAAGACCTCTAGAACTAAATATCTATAACATACAATAGTCCTTCTGAAGGTTAAGACCTCTGGGACTAAAGTATCTACAATATACTATAGTCCTTCTGTAGGTTAAGACCTCTGACTAAATAATACTATAGTCCTTCTGTAGGTTAAGACCTCTAGAACTAAAATATCTACAACATACGATAGTTCTTCTGTAGGTTAAGACCTCTGGGACAAGAGTATCTACAACATACTATAGTCCTTCTGTAGGTTAAGACCTCTGGGAACTAAAGTATCTACAATATACTATAGTCCTCTAGGTTAAGACCTCTAGGAACTAAAGTATCTACAATATACTATAGTCCTCTAGGTTAAGACCTCTAGGAACTATAGTATCTACAATATACTATAGTCCTCTAGGTTAAGACCTCTAGGAACTAAAGTATCAACAACATACTATAGTCCTTCTGTAGGTTAAGACCTCTAGGAACTAAAGTTCACCACGTTTGTTTTTGATAACTTGTTTAATTCCACGGCAGCGGCAGAATCACGTAGATCACATTGTGACAATTGAAGTTCGAGAAACTTAACATACTTTTGGTGTACTGGCATTGGGTATTATTGCCACATTTGTAGTTGCTGGGGGAATTAGGCAGTAAGCCTTTACTGGTTCCAATACTTTATTTAACCACAAGATGGAGACATTGACCACAGTAGCCCTCACCGTGAGGACCAACTTGGACAGTCTTCCACATCCTCTCATTAGCACAACCAGCTGAAGAGAGACGCTAGGTCCTCCATGGAATAACTTTGGCAAACCTGCCCCTAAATGAACTTGTCCATTGCTTTTGTGTGACTATTCTGATGAAGGCCAAAACTTTAGTCTTTTAACCTTGCTTAACCCTCCTGCGGTGTCCCGGTCGAATTGGACCGATTTACAAGTTTTCTCTCTGAAAAAATTAGTTAATTTAATCTGATTGTCATAAAGTTCCTTGACTTTCTCCACACAGGACATCTGAACACACAAAATACATATTGATGATTTTCATAACATTTTGGGTGTTTTATTTAACTTTTGTACACCTGTGGTGTTCCCGGTCAAAACTGACCAGTTATTAGAAATGAATGGGTGAGACTACAATTAGTGTATAAAATTGAGTTCAGGTACATGCCCATTCATCAGATGGACACACTTCCTCTCCCAGACCCCCACATGCATGTGTGTTTGAGCACACACACTCACACACACACACACACACACCTCATCTTGGCTTCCACGGCAACCCCCATATGCCATAGTGGAGTTTGGAGTGTGACTGTTCGAGGTTGTGGACAGGTATCTTTTATACTGATAACAAGTTCAACAGGTGCCATTAATACAGGTAACGAGTGGAGGACAGAGTAGCCTCTTCAAGAAGAAGTTACAGGTCTGTGGAGAGACAGAAATCTTGCTTGTTTGTAGGTGACCAAATACTTATTTTCCACCATAATTTGCAAATAAATTCATTAAAAATCCTACAATGTGATTTTCTGGACTTTTCCCCTCATTTTGTCTGTCATAGTTGAAGTGTACCTATGATGAAAATTACAGGCCCTCTTCATCTTTTTAAGTGGTAGAACTTGCACAATTGGTGGCTGACTAAATACTTTTTGCCCCACTGTATATACTGTATACTCAGACACTTCTTAACCTCCTATAAAGGGTTCTATATATACTGTATACTCAGACACTTCCTAACCTCCTATAAAGGGTTCTATATTATTTCTATATATACTGTATACTCAGACACTTCCTAACCTCCTATAAAGGGTTCTATATATATTCTTATATACTGTATACTCAGAAACGTCCTAACCTCCTTAAAAAAGGTTCTATATATATTATATATATACACTTCCTAACCTCCTATAAAGGGTTCATATATATTATATATATACTGTATTACTCAGACACTTCCTAACCTCCTATAAAGGTTCTATATATATTCTTATATATACGTGATACTCAGACACTTCCTAACCTCCTGTAAAGGGTTCTATATATATCTATATATACTGTATACTCAACACTTCCTAACCTCCTATAAAGGGTTCTATATATATTCTATATATACTGTATACTCAGACACGTCTTAACCTCCTATAAAGGGTTCTATATATATTCTATATATACTGTATACTCAGACACTTCCTAACCTCCTATAAAGGGTTCTATATATATACTGTATACTCAGACACTTCCTAACCCTCCTATAAAGGTTCTATATATATCTATATATACTGTATACTCAGACACTTCCTAACCTATAAAGGGTTCTATATATATTCTATATATACTGTATACTCAGACACTTCCTGACCTCCTATAAAGGGTTCTATATATATTCTATATATACTGTATACTCAGACACTTCCTAAACTCCTATAAAGGGTTCTATATATATTCTATATATACTGTATACTCAAACACTTCCTAACCTCCTATAAAGGGTTCTATAATATATTCTATATATACTGTTACTCAGACATCTTCCTAACCTCCTATAAAGTGTTCTATATATATTCTATATTATACTGTATACTCAGACACTTCCTAACCTATAAAGGGTTCTATATATATTCTATATATACTGTATACTCAGACACTTCCTGACCTCCTATAAAGGGTTCTATAATATATTCTATATATACTGTATACTCAGACACTTCCTAACCTCCTATAAAGGGTTCTATATATATTCTATATATACTGTATACTCAGACACTCCCTATCCTCCTATAAAGGGTTCTATATATATTCTATATATTACTGTATACTCAGACACTTCTTAACCTCATATAAATGGTTCTATATTTCTATACTATATGTCTATATACTGTTATACTCAGACACTTCCTAACCTCCTATAAAGGGTTCTATATATATTCTATATATACTGTATACTCAGACACTTCCTAACCTCCTATAAAGGGTTCTATATATATTTATATATACTGTATACTCAGACACTTCCTAACCTCCTATAAAGGGTTCTATAATATTAAATATACTGTATACTCAGACACTTCCTAACCTCCTATTAAAGGGTTCTATATATATTCTATATATACTGTATACTCAGACACTTCCTAACCTCCTATAAAGGGTTCTATATATATTCTATATTTACTGTATACTCAGACACGTCCTAACCTCCTATAAGGGTTCTATATATATTCTAATATATACTGTAACTCAGACACGTTCCTAACCTCTATAAAGGGTTCTTATAATATATTCTATA
>NW_019947114.1:6323-10934 GCF_002910315.2 Salvelinus sp. IW2-2015 | reverse complement strand
GGGACAACTAAACAGAGATCCAACATGTTGGTTGTGGTTAACACAGTGACAACTAAACAGAATCCACATGTTGTTGTGGTAACACAGTGACACAAAGAGATCCAGCATGTTGGTTGTGGTTTAACACGTGACAAACTAAACAGAGAGATCCAGCAGTGTGTTGTGGTTAACACAGTGACAACAAACAGAGATCCAGCATGTGGTTGTGGTTAACACAGTGACAACTAAACAGAGATCCACATGTTGGTTGTGGTTAACACATGACAACTAAACAGAGATCCACATGTTGGTTGTGGTTAACACAGTGACAACTAAACAGAGAATCCAACATGTTGGTGTGGTTAACACAGTGACAAACTAACAGAGATCCAGCATGTTAGTTGTTGGTTAACACAGTGACAACTAAACAGAGATCCAGACATGTTGTTGTGGTTACACAGTGACAACTAAACAGAGATCCAGCATGTTGTTGTGGTTAACACAGTGACCAACTAAACAGAGATCCACATGTTGGTTGTGGTTAACACAGTGACAACTAAACAGAGATCCAACATGTTGGTTGTGGTTAACACAGTGACAACTAAACAGAATCCAGCATGTTGGTTGTGGTTAACACAGTGACAACTAAACAGAGATCCAGCATTGTTGGTTGTGGTTAACACAGTGACAACTAAACAGAGATCCAACATGTTGGTTGTGGTTAACACAGTGACAACTAAACAGAGATCCAGATGTGGTTGTGGTTAACACAGTGACAACTAAACAGAGATCCAGCATGTTGGTTGTGGTTAACACAGTGACAACTAAACAGAGATCCAGCATGTTGGTTGTGGTTAACACAGTGACAACTAAACAGAGATCCACATGTTGGTTGTGGTTACACAGTGGACAACTAAAACAGAGATCCAACATGGTGCGTTGTGGTTAAACACAGTGACAACTAAACAGAGATCCAGCATGTTGGTTTGCGTTAACACAGTGACAACTAATACAGAGATCCAGCATGTTGGTTGTGGTTCAACACAGTGACAACAAACAGAGATTCCAAACATGTGGTTGGGTTAACACACGTGACTCTAGAACAGAGATCCAACATTTTGTGGTTAACACAGTGACAACTAAACGAGATCCAGCATGTTGGTTTGGTTAAACACAGTGACAACTAAACAGAGATCCAACAATGTTGGTTGTGGTTAACACAGTGACAACTAAACAGAGATCCACATGTTGCGTTGTGGTAACACAAGTGAACAACTAAACAGAGATCCAAATGTTGTTGTGGTTAACACAGTGACAACTAAACAGAGATCCACATGTTGGTTGTGGTTAACACAGTGACAACTAAACAGAGATCCAGCATGTTGTTGTGGTTAACACAGTGACAACTAAACGAGATCCAAGCATGTTGGTTTGATTATACACGCAAGGTGAAACAACAAACAGAGATCCAACATGTGGTTGTGGTTAACACAGTGACAAACTAAAACAGATCCAGAGCATGTTGGTTGTGGTTAACACAGTGACCCCTAAACAGAGATCCAACATGTTGGTTGTGGTTAACACAGTGACAACTAAACAGAGATCCAACATGTTGGTTGTGGTTAACACAGTGACCCCTAAACAGAGATCCAACATGTTGGTTGTGGTTAACACAGTGACAACTAATTCTTGAATGTCAATTGTTCTTATTTATTCATTATCTCTTAGAAATAAAACATTTACTAACAGACACATCCAAACAGTCGGGTGATTTAATGCATCACATGAACATGTAGTTGTGACTGKTATTTGTCACCTCATCTCCATGTTTAGTGTCAATAARAATAACAGTAATAATAACACTGTTTGTTTGTTATATTTGTCACTGTTTGTTAAGGCAGGGMTTCCCAAACGTGCTTTGTGACCCACCAACTGAGGTGTTTTTTGAGTTGGGATGAACGGTGAACAATTTTGTTGTTGTTGTTGACATAATCCTGGCTAATCCTGTTTTCTTATGCTCAAACATTATAACACAATCAGTGGGGGCCTAATTGTCTAGCTTTTATTTAGTTYATTGAACATTTTCCATTATCTTTTATACATACTTTCTATTTAGTTTTAGTCGTTTAATTTMATACAGATTTTTTGGGGGGCAATGTCATCCCCCGACCCACCTGGACCCCTSCCGCGATCCACAAGTGGTCCTGACAGAGTTCACATAGACTACCAGTAGCAGGACTCATCACCTTCAAATCAGTTTCATTCTAAATAACTGAGCATGTAGCGATATTTCCTAAACATTTCCTACAGAGACCATCAGGTCGTTCATCAATATAAAGGATATTTAAAAACATTTCCTACAGAGACCATCAGGTTGTTCATCAATATAAAGGATATTTAAAAACATTTCCTACGGAGACCATCAGGTCGTTCATCAATATAAAGGATATTTAAAAACATTTCCTACGACATACACACAATAGGAGCGGTGGAGGAGCTATAGGAGGACAGGCTCAGGTGGTAAAGGAGCGGGGAAGGAGAGGTGAGAAGGTGAGGACGGGGGGATCCACAACTAATTTATCAATTTTCAGCCATAAGGGGAGGAGAGAGCCCGTCTTCCGTGAAGCGAGGAGGGTGGGGCGTGTGCGCGAGGGCAGCGGTTGTGCCGCTGCGGAGAGAGAGGTGGTGAGCGCGTGCGGTGTGTGAGAGAAGGGAGGTTGAGCAACAACCGAAAGCGGAGTGGTGTGTTTCTGTTTGTATTGACATGGAATCCTACATTAAACCAACAGGTTCTGTCTCTTGAGACTGAGGTGAGGAAAGAGTGGGGTGGTAAGGGATGGGGGTGCAGGGGAGGCGGCGGTGGGGAGCGTGGAGTTGGCGAGACGGAGAGCGTGTGTGACTAAGTTAACTTCTGTTTGCAGGAAGGTGAGCGGGTGGAGGAGAGTCGAGAGTGAGTGCGTTGGTCGAGCGCGTTGGCCCAAAACCAAAAGACAATCTCTGTACAGGATCTGAATGTATAACCTGTGGGGGTGTGCGGAGGTGAGGGAAAGGGCGTGTTCGCGCAAGTGTAGAGGATTTAAAACTTGTAGGAATTTGAGATTAATATAAAAGGTTTTTGGAGTTTGTAATATAGGACTACTTCCCCTGCAATAGGCGTCCAGAAAATATGGTGAGTGGGGTGCGCGGTGCGAGTGGAGTGACATTGTAAAATAAGTTTGTAGCCTGAGCGGGGGGCGAGTGTGAGCGGAGCGAGGAGTGGCTGTAGAAACTGGGTGCCACAGATGTTGCTGCTGGACCAAGGGAGATTGTACATTGAGAAGAAGTGTGTAGATTGTGAAGAGAAGAGAGGTGCAGGCTGCTGGTGAAGTCTGAGGGCTTGAGGATTGGATATGAGTTAGTTCGTCAGACATTCAATAGACAGGAGTAGGCTGGGAGATATGATCCTTTATACTATGACACTGAATGGTCTCTTTAGGAAATGTTTTAAAGTATCGCTTTAGTGATTGGAGTGACGAGACGATTGGCTGAAGTGTCTGTGGAGAGATGTATTTAAATATCCCTTTCATATTGATGAACAACCTGATGGTCCTCTGTAGGAAATGTTTTTCAAATCATCCTTTATATGCTGAAAAACCTGATGGTCTCTGTAGGAAAATGTTTTTAATATCCTTTTATTGAATCGATACACGTGTGGTCTCCGTGGATGTTGTTTAAATATCCTTCTATATTGCTTGCAAACAACCTGATGGTTTCTGTAAGGAAATGTTTTTTAAAGTATCCCTTCACATTGCATGAACAAACCTGATGGTCTCCGTAGGGAAATGTATTTAAATTCCTTTATATTTGATGAAACACGTTGATGGTCTCCGTAGGAAATGTTTTTAAAATATCCTTTATATTGCTTGAATGACCTGATGGTTTTCTGTAGAGGAAATGTTTTATAAATGATCTGTATATATTGATGAACAACCTGATGGTCTCCGTAGGAAATGTATTTAAATATCCTTTATATTGCATGAACGAACGTGATGGTCTCCGTAGGAAATGTTTTTAAATATCCTTTATATTGCTGAATGACCTGATGGTTTTCTGTAGGAAAATGTTTTAAATATCTTTAATTGATGAACAACGTGGAATGGTCTCCGTAGGAAATGTATTTTAAATACTTCCTTTAATATGCTGAACGACCTGATGGTTCTGTAGGAAATGTTTTCTAACCATTCCTCTCCTCACATCTGATGAACAACCTATGGTCTCCGTAGGAAATATTTTTAAATATCCTGTTAAATTGATAACAACCGATCGCGTCCTCTGTCAGCGCACATGATTTTTAAATACCTATAGTATGATGAAACAACCTGATGGGTCTCCGAGCCGACACAACCCTTTTTCCTCAAATATCCTTTATATTGATGAACAAACGTGCATGGGTCCCTCTCCCGTTAGGAATGTTTTTTAAAATGATCCCGTTTAATATTGCTGAAGAACCCCCTGAAATGGCTCTCCGTGGAAATGTTTTTTACCCACCACAAACTTGATATCCTTTTTTTATATTGCTGAACGACAGAATGGTTTACCTGTAGGAAATGTTTTTTAAATATCCTTTAATTGATGAACAACCTGAGGTCTCCC
>NW_019947114.1:0-4797 GCF_002910315.2 Salvelinus sp. IW2-2015 | reverse complement strand
TGGTAAACATTGTCTTGGTGGGTGTATAGTAATAATTAGGTAACATTGTCATGGTGGGTTATAGGTTAATAGGTAACATTGTCTTGGTGTGTTATAGTTAATAGGTAACATTGTCTTGGTGGGTAATAGATAGTTATAGGTGAACATTGTCTGTGTGGTTATAGTTTAATAAGGTAACATTGTCTTGGTGTGTTATAGTTAATAGGTAACATTGTCTTGGTGGGGTGGTTGGAATAGTAGTTAATAGGTAACATTTTCTGTGGGTTAGTAGATAGGAACATTGTCTGTTGGTTATAGAATAGGTACATTGTCTTGGTGGGTTAGTAGTTAATAGGTAACATGTCTTGTGGTGGTATAGTTAATAGGTAACATTGTCCTGGTGGGTTATAAGTTAATAGGTAACATTGTCTTGGTGGGGTTATAGTTAATAGGTACATTGTCTGGTGGTTATAGTAATAGGTAACATTGTCTTGGTGGGTTATAGTTAATAGGTAACATTGTCTTGGTGGGTAGTTAATAGGTAACATTGTCTTGGTGTTATAGTTAATAGGTAACATTGTCTTGGTGGGTATAATAGTTAATAGGTAACATTGTCTTGGTGGTTATAGTTAATAGGTAACATGCTTGGTGTGTGTATAGTTAATAGGTAACATTGTCTTGGTGGGTATAGTAGTTAATAGGTAACATTGTCTTGGTGGGTTATAGTTAATAGGTAACATTGTCTTGGTGGGTTATAGTTAATAGGTAACATTGTCTTGGTTGGTTATAGTTAATAGTAACATTGTCTTGTGGTGTGTCTAGGGTATCATGTGTTGAAGACATTGATGTTACCTATTAACTATAACCCACCAAGACAATGTTACCTATTAACTATAACCCACCAAGACAAGGTTACCTATTAACTACTACAACCCACCAAGACAATGTTACCTATTAACTATAACCCACCAAGACAATGTTACCTATTAACTATAACCCACCAAGACAATGTTACCTATTAACTATAAC
The DNA here is from genome assembly GCF_002910315.2 of Salvelinus sp. IW2-2015. Classification (NCBI taxonomy): domain Eukaryota; kingdom Metazoa; phylum Chordata; class Actinopteri; order Salmoniformes; family Salmonidae; genus Salvelinus; species Salvelinus sp. IW2-2015. Next base: position 3,789 of record NW_019947114.1, on the reverse strand, counting down.
CCACCATGACAATTCTACCTATTAACTACTATAACCCACCAAGACAATGTTACCTATTAACTACTATAACCCACCAAGACAATGTTACCTATTAACTACTATAACCCACCAAGACATTGTTACCTATTAACTACTATAATAACCCACCAAGACAATGTGCTGTAGGACGTTGATGTCCAGCCAGCCACTAATGAGTCTCTCTTTTCTCACTGAATAAATTACAAATAGATGAACGGGCCATAATTGTGCACCTTGCTTCACAATTTAATTTAAATTAGGCCTAACTGAATGATAAGGAAGGTGAAGAGGTTGATTTAATGTAGAACAATAGTGTGATGATGAGGTTGTGTTATGCCTGTTTATCAGCAGTAAATCATTTGACCACACGCCTTGTGGGTTGATACTATTCTCTTTTATGTTTTACTTTCTACAAATAAACTGTTATGGGACTGTTCTATTGACTATAACTCTAATACTAATACAAAGTATTGTAAAGGGAAATGAAAACATACTATGAGTTGCAGTAGGCCTTTAGAATGATGTAAAACATGTCCTTGACTCTGTCCAAGTTGATGAACGAGAGTTAGCCTGTAGACAAGATTACATTTACAGTAATCTGATGAGTGACAATATTAGGTCTATCAGTTGTCATATTGTACATGAAGTGATGGGAGCATCTTGTAATTGACAGATGCAGAGAAAGGAGCATCTCTTTATCAAATCCTCCTTCAGAGTCACATGCAGGTAAAACATTGTGATTTCTATATAGTACTCTATCTGAAAGAGCAGATTCTGCATGTAAAGCATTGTGTTTCTATATAATACTGTATCTGAAAGAGCAGATTCTGCAGGTAAAACATTGTGATTTCTATATAGTACTGTATCTGAAAGAGCAGATTCTGCAGGTAAAACATTGTGATTTCTATATAATACCGTATCTGAAAGAGCAGATTCTGCAGGTTCCTTGACACGTACCTTTATCAAATAACTCTCAACATTCAGGAGGTGCAGCTCTATTTCCAAAGTTCACTTTTTCTTCAACAGTATCCGTGTTGTCCATGTATTTATCACAGGACCACTCCAGCAGCAGCATTGATCTGGCAACTAAGCAACAACTAGTAACACAATCAAATTAAAATCTGCTATTCTGTCATCAATGGATGAYCGGACAATAGAAACCAGATAGAAACTGATAATAGGTGCATGTGACTTCAGTTTTGGTTAGATGTCGATACCAACTTGCTCAATGTCTTTCCATGTCTGGGGAAAGATGAAACCAGGCCAGCGGGTGACTGTCTGAGACTGTGGTTTTGAGTCATGTGGAGTCTTACATGGGCAAAGGCAGAACTGTGACCATGGACAGCTTCTTCACATCAATTTCCCTGTCAGACAAGTTGATTGCAAAGAAGACTAGCCTGCTATGAACAGTGAACAAACAAAGAAGACTAGCCTGCTAGGAACAGTGAATAAACATAGAAGACTAGCCTGCTATGAACAGTGAACACACAAAGAAGACTAGCCTGCTAGGAACAGTGAACACACAAAGAAGACTAGCCTGCTAGGAACAGTATGCGTCTGCTCGTAAGCAGTGAACAACAAGGTGGAGCTGCGCCCCCCCCCCGCCCTCACATGGCGAGTGGTAAAGCAACACTCACGGTGTACAGATGTAAAATAAATACAAGTGTTCACATCCTTGATATTCCCATGAATATTATTTAATGCAATTCTTAATTTACACATGTTTAATTCACTATTTATCAAGCATGCCGGTGCACCTTGCAGGTTGATATGCATCTGATGCTAAAGGGGATGCCCGGCATCGTTCTCTAGCGTGTACTGATAGGCTGAGAGGCCAGGCTGTTCTAGTGTTAAGGGTTTATCGAGAGTTGGACATGCAGAAGGCCTTTAACTCCCAGTGTCCTTAATGCTCAGAGCCAAGCAGAGATGCTTCAGATGGCAGTTGTACAGTCTCTGGTATGACTCGGACGGGGAGGGAACTCCCAACCTTTCACTCTCAAGGCAGACACTCTAACCACAAGGCTACTGAGTTGGTGACTGTGTAGCTATGTGTGTTTGTAACTGTGTGTGTGTATATAGCTAACTAGCTAAGTGTTTCTCTTCTCTCTAGTCTTTGAGTCCTTTAAGGACTACGTCGCTGTGGAGCAGCTCGACGGAGACAACAAATACGACGCAGGAGAACACGGCCTACAGGTGAGGCCTTGTTCAGGCTTTATAAAGGCCTTATGTATGGTTAACAGATGCTTTATAAGACTAAGTGTGGCCTTGTTCAGGCTTTATAAAGGCCTTATGTATGGTTAGAAGATGCTTTATATGACTACGGGTGGTCTTGTTCAGGCTTTATAAAGGCCTTATGTATGGTTAACAGATGCTTTATAAGACTACGGGTGGTCTTGTTCAGGCTTTATAAAGGCCTTATGTATGGTCAAAAGATGCTTCATAAGACTACGGGTGGCCTTATTCATGCTTTATAAATGGTGTGTACAGGATTTATGGATGCTTTATAAACACTCAGGCTACATAACATCTTCATAATGGGTTTATATAGAGTTAATGATGGGTGTAAATGTGCTTTATGAACATGGCCTATAGGTGAGGCTGTAGAACAGGTGGGCAATCATTTTTGGTTTGAGGGCCGCAACGGGATTTCAAAATTCTTAGGACGTATTTGTTGGTCAAAATCAATTGTTTGGACCAGAGAAGGGTCAGTTAATTGAACATCTCTGGGCCTGTATAATCTACACATACTCTCTGGTCCTGTATAATCTACACATACTCTCTGGTCCTGTATAATCTACACATACTTTCTGGTCCTGTATAATCTACACATACTCTCTGGTCCTGTATAATCTACACATACTCCTCTGGTCTTGTATACAATCACAATACTCTCTGGTCTGTATGAATTACACATACTCTCTGGTCCTGTATATAATCTACACATACTCTCTGGTCCTGTATAAATCACACATATCTCTGGTCCTGTAAATCTAACACATATCCTGGATCTGTATAATCTACACATCTCTCTGGTCTGTATAATCTTAACACATACTCTCTGGTCCTGTAAATAATCTACACATACTCTCTGGCCTGTATAATTCTACACAATACTCTCTGATGCTGGTATAATCTACACATACTCTCTGGTCCTGTATAATCTACACATACTCTCTGGTCTTGTATAGTCTACACATACTCTCTGGTCCTGTATAATCTACACATACTCTCGGTCCTGTATAATTGCACATACTCCTGGACGCTGTATAATCTACACATAACATCCTGGAACCTGTATAATCTACACATATCTCTCTGAATCCTGTAAATCTACACCATACTGCTCTATCCTGTATGAATCTACACATACCTCGTAGTCCTGTATAATCTCACATACTCTTCTGGTCCTGTAAATGCTACAATACTCTCTGGTGCCTGTAGAATCTACACATACTCTCTGGTCCTGTAAATCTAAGCACATACTCTCTGGTCTAGTATCTACACATACTCTCTGGTCCTGTATAATCTACACTTACTCTCTAGTCCCTGTATAATCTATCACATACTCTCTGGTCTGTATAATCTAACACATAACTCTCCTGGTCCTGTATGATCTACACATACTCTCTGGTCCTGTTATAATCTACACATACTCTCTGGTCCTGTTAATCTACTACACATACATCCTGGACCTGTATAATCTACACATAATCCTGGACCTGTATAATCTACACATACTCTCTGGCTCTGTATAATCTACACATACTCTCT
>NW_019947113.1:47862-61541 GCF_002910315.2 Salvelinus sp. IW2-2015 | reverse complement strand
TGCTATTGTATGCATTTACACTCTGCCTATACGTATGCATTTAGACTCTGTCTATATGTATGCATTTAGACTATGTCTATATGTATGCATTTAGACTCTGTCTATCTGTATGCATTAGACTCTGTCTATATGTATGCATTTAGACTATGTCTATATGTATGCATTTAGACTCTGTCTATATGTATTCATTTAGACTCTCTCTATCTGTATGCATTTAGACTCTGCCTATATGTATGCATTTAGACTCTGTCTATCTGTATGCATTTAGACTCTGTCTATATGTATGCATTTAGACTCTGTCTATATGTATGCATTTAGACTCTGCTTTAGTTGCATTTAGTCTGCCTATCTGTATGCATTTAGACTCTGTCTATATGTATGCATTTAGACTCTGCCTATATGTTATGCATTTAGACTCTGCCTATATGTATGCATTTAGACTCTGTCTATATGTATGCATTTAGACTCTGTCTATCTGTATGCATTTAGACTCTGTCTATCTGTATGCATTTAGACTCTGTCTATCTGTATGCATTTAGACTCTGTCTATATGTATGCATTTAGACTCTGTCTATCTGTATGCATTTAGACTCTGCCTATATGTATGCATTTAGACTCTGTCTATCTGTATGCATTTAGACTCTGTCTATCTGTATGCATTTAGACTCTGTCTATCTGTATGCATTTAGACTCTGCCTATATGTATGCATTTAGATTCTGTCTATATGTATGCATTTAACTCTGTCTATCTGTATGCATTTAGACTCTGCCTATATGTATGCATTTAGACTCTGTCTATATGTATGCATTTAGACTCTGCTATTGTATGCATTTACACTCTGCCTATCTGTATGCATTTAGACTCTGCCTATCTGTATGCATTTACACTCTGCCTATCTGTATGATTTAGACTCTGCCTATCTGTATGCATTTAGACTCTGCCTATCTGTATGCATTTAGACTCTGCTTTTTGTGTATGCATTTAGATTCTGCCTATCTGTATGCATTTACACTCAGCCTATCTGTATGCATTTAGATCTCTGCCTACTGTATGCATTTACACTCTGCCTATCTGTATGATTTAGACTCTGCCTATCTGTATGCATTTAGCTCTGCCTATCTGTATGCATTTAGACTCTGTCTATCTGTATGCATTTAGACTCTGCTATCTGTATGCATTTAGACTCTGTCTATCTGTATGCATTTAGACTCTGCCTTTATGTATGCATTTAGACTCTGTCTATCTGTATGCATTTAGACTCTGTCTATCTGTATGCATTTAGATAGACAGAGTCTAAATGCATACATATAGACAGAGTCTAAATGCATACAGATAGACAGAGTCTAAATGCATACAGATAGACAGAGACTACAGATAGACTGGGACACACTCCAACACTCAGACATCTTTACAGATAGACTGGGACACACTCCAACACTCAGACATCTTTACAGATAGACTGGGACACACTCCAACACTCAGACATCTTTACAGATAGATAGACTGGGACACACTCCAACACTCAGACATCTTTAAAGATAGATAGACTGGGACACACTCCAACACTCATAATTTAAAAACAATAATTTGTGTTTAGTGAGTCCGCCAGATCAGAGGCAGTAGGGATGACCAGGGATGTTCTCTTGATAAGTGTGCGAATTGGACCATTTTCAGTCCTGCTAAGCATTCAACATGTAACGAGTACTTTTGGGTGTCAGGGGAAATGTATGGCGTAACAGGTACATAATTTCCTTTAGGAATGTAGTGAAGTAAAAGTCGTCAAAAATATGAATAGTAAAGTAAATTACAGATACCCCAAAAAACGATTTAAGTAGTTTAGACCACTGCTGAGAATTAGTCCAGAGATAAAAGGGTAAACCGAGTTAGTTTCTAGTAATCTGTCAGGCTTCTTCTTCTGTGGACTTTATATGGCGGTTGGCAACCAACTTTAAGGTGCATTACCACCACCAACTGGCCTGGAGTACGGACCTCAGTTCATCTTTCAATCACCCACGTGGGTATATGCTCCTAAAAACCAATGAGGCGATGGAAGAGGCGGGACTTGCAGTGCGTCAAGCGTCACAAATAGAACCAAGTTCTATTTTAGCGCCTGGCTACGCAGACGCGAGCGGTGTGGTCAGCGTGTGAAACACATCGGGGCCGCAACTGCGCTCGTCCTTATCCAATTCATATTGAAGATATTGGAAGAACTGTCCACATTTACTTCTCATCAGCCAACAAGATGAGTCGGCCTAACGAACAGCAAAAACACTAGCCAGGTCAATCTACTATCCCCCATAGTACAAAAGTCAAAAGTGTGAGAAATACATATTCCAAACATAGTCTGGGACAGTTGTGGGATGCGATAGATCCTAAATTAATACAAACCACTAGCATTAAAAAAAACGTATTTATGTGACTGAGGCAACAGATGAGAACGTTGAGCTTAAAGTGTTGATAAACTATGAGGCTACTTCTTCACATTATAAGCGCTGAAATGCCCACATGGRAGTAGACTATAAGAATGTTCCATTAGCAGAAAACACCATTCTCAAAAGTGACCACAAATGAGATTATGCTTTTTAACCACTAGGCTACCTGCCGRCCCATAATGCACGTGATGTTTTTATTATAAAGGTGCATTTTTATGGTGAAAATTATCTTTCCCAAACGTGAAACTCACGTGCTGCTTATGTATGTAGTTAGGCTCTACACCTCTTGTGAAGCGGATTAATGTGATGAATTATAATAAGTTATTTGGCCACATTAGTTGTGATACAAACCTTATTAAAACATTTAGGCCTGTGGGAAACATGAGGTGGGAGACTATGATTAGAAAAAGTTGCAAAAAAAAAAAGCCATTGTTTCTTATGCTGGGTATCATTCACTAGGCTTTTTGATTTAATCTTGTCTTTACATATACTAAATAATATATGTGTGAAACTAGTTTAGATTTAGAATGGACCATTATCATGAACCTGTATCGAAACATGGGGGGAAAATACATGTCATCTATGCACCTAAATAGCGAACGGAGGAGGCTTTTCCCCGTGGTTTGTTTTCATGCCAGTCAGGCAGGCTATACTCCTGTTGTAAAGAAAAGCAATGGGATTAATAGAAGGAAAGTTGAGTAATAAATATAGTAGGTCTAGCCTATAGAAAGCTGATCCTCCTCTTTTTAGTAGAGGCCGTCACTCTCACAAATAATCCCCCTGGTGCAGAGGATTAATGGATCCTTGATCTGCTAAAGGCCAATATCGACGTGAACCAGGTATTATTCGGGGCTGTAGCAGTGATTATAGATCTGGCTACAGAGGATTAATGATCTGGCTACAGAGGATTAATGATCTGGCTACGAGGATTAATGATCTGGCTTACAGAGGATTAATGATATGGCCACAGGGATTATGATCTACGTGCCTCAGAGGATTAATGATCTGGCTACAGAGGATTAATGATCTGGCTACAAGAGGATTAATGATCTGGCTACACGAGGTCACAGCCTATCCACTGGTGCTAGAGGGTTAATGATCTGGCTACAGAGGATTAATGATCTGGCTACAGAGGATTAATGAAACATGACTACAGAGGATTACACTGATCTGGCGCTACCAGAGGTCCGACAGCTTATCCCCTCGGTGCAGAGGCGTTAATGATCTGGCTCAAATTAATGATAAGAGGATTTACTGCATCTGACTACAGAGGATTAACTGATCTGGCTACAGAGGATTAATGATCTGGCTACAGAGGATTAAGGTGAGTCTCAGCTACAGAGGATTAATTGATCTGGCTACAGAGGATTAATCGATCTGGCTACAGAGGTCTACAACTATCCCTGGTGCGAGATTAATGATCTGGCTACAGAGGATTAATGATCTGGCTACAGAGGATTAATGATCTGGCTGCTAATCTGAAGATACAGGTTCAATCCCACATGCTAACAACATGTTTCTTTAGGAATGTTATAATGTTTTAATTGAGGCTCAGATATCCTCTCTTAGTAGTAGAGTGTGTATATAATTAAATCCGATTGAATGTATACAGTCAGAAATGTTGAATTTATACTCAACCACAAAAAAATAAAACAACGTGGTAAAAATGTACTGTAAAACTTTTTAAAAATGCACCCGATTTAAATCCTACTTTGAGATATTTTTCATGATCTGAAAAGCGAAAAGTGTTCCTAGATCAGCACAGTCTTGGATACCTTGTACATATGGGCCCAGAAGTATGCAGCGTTTAACGAGGACGTGACGGTGGAATGATCGAGCTGTCTGTCTAAACTACTGGCACACAGCTCAGACCCCATGATTCCCCAAGACAGCCACCAGAGGTCTCTTCAGACACCATCAATACCCACAAGACATGCCACAGAGGTCTGTCTAAACTACGGCCCACAGCTCAGAACACACCATACATACCCCACAAGACATGTCACCAGAGATCTGTCCTAAACTACTGGCACACAGCTCAGACACCCATGCATACCCACAAGACATGTCACCAGAGGTCTGTCTAAACTACTGGCACACAGCTCAGACACCCATGCATACCCACAAGACATGTCACAGAGGTCTGTCTAACTACTGGCACACAGCTCAGACACCTATGCATACCCCACAAGACATCCACCAGAGGTCTGTCTAAACTAACTGGCCCACAGCTCAGTATTGACATTTGAAAGCACTGAGCTGTCTGTTTAAACTACTAGCACACAGCTCAGACACCCATGTATACCCCCACAAGACATGCCACCAGAGGTTCTTCTTCACAGTCCCCAAGTCCAGAACGACTATGGGAGGTGCACAGTACTACATAGAGCATGACTACATGGAACTCTATTCCACATCAGGTAAATGATGCAGCGGGAGAATCAGATTTAATAACCAGATCAAATACACCTTATGGAACAGTGGGGACTGTGAAGAGACACAAACATAGGCACAGACACCACACAGCACCACAGCACACATGAATAACATACGCGACTATTTCAGTCAGTTATTTCAATGTGACCACACCACATTATTTATTACATCATTTAGTTGAGGTTTGTTTAGTGAATGAATTTGTCACAAATAAACAATGCTTTTATTTTTTATTTTTAAATTTAGGACTAATTTATTCCTTCCCTTCCTGAATCTAACTGTAGCTCTTTGTTCAGTGGTCCATCATGGTCAGTCCCTGTGAAGCTGATGTGTATAAACCTTGTTGAACAGATTACATGTGTTTCTGGGAACCTGTCTCTCGTCTTAACCACATGTTCCCACACCTAATGAAACGCTCTGAAACTTTAAAGAAGATTAAATGTGTTCTGGGAACGTTCTTGTAACATCAGGTGAATGTTTTTTGCACCCTAGAATCAAAGGATGGTAAAAATCCACACAACAGGACACTTTTTGTTTTTTGAGAACATTTGCCGAACCTAACGAATGCTTTGGGAACTTTCACAGAACATTTTTGGTTTGCTGGGTCGGTTCCAACTATTCCACGTGTTTCCATGAAGATCTAACTGGAAGATGGGAATGTACCACCATGTATCACCACAACTCCAATGACTATACCCCCACCAACTCCCAATTACTGGAACACCTCCAACCTTTTGGTTGCTCTACATGGGAAAAAGGGCGCTCAGCTGAGTTTTACAGTATTCTGACTTCCACCCTCTCCTCCACTGTGGAGCTCTGCCCCTCCTCCCCTACGGCGCTCCGTCAAGTGGAAATGGGAAGGGCAGAATTCTGATCGTTCCTGATGAATGTTTCGATACCCGAGGGCAGGTGACTCACCTGTGTACATACACATGTACACGAGCACATGCATACTATAGACAGAGTCTAAATGCATACAGATAGACAGAGTTCTAAATGATCACAGATAGACAGAGTCTAAATGCATACAGATAGACAGAGTCTAATGCATACAGATAGAAGAGTCTAAATGCATACATTACGACAGAGTCTAAATGCATACAGATAGACAGAGTCTAATGCAACACTTAAGACAATAGTCTAAATGCATACATATAGACAGAGTCTAAATGCATACATATATGGCAGAGTCTAAATGCATACAAGATAGACAGAGTCTAAATGCATAAGATACAGACAGAGATCAAATGCTCATATAGAGATCATGAATGCATAACATATAGACAGAGTCTAAACGCATACAATTAGGCAGAGTCTAAATGCATACAGATAGACAGAGTCTAAATGCATACAGATAGACAGAGTCTAAATGCATACATAAAGGCAGAGTCTAAATGCATACAGATAGACAGAGTCTAAATGCATACAGATAGGCAGAGTCTAAATGCATACAGATAGACAGAGTCTAAATGCATACAAAGGCAGAGTCTAAAATGATACAGATAGGAAGAGTCTAAATCATACAGATAGGCGAGTGTAAATGCATACAGATAGCAGAGTCTAAATGCATACAGATAGGCTGAGTGTAAATGCATACAGATAGGCAGATCTAAATGCATACAAAAGCAGAGTCTAAATGCATACAGATAGCGCAGAGTCTAAATGCATACAGATAGGCAGAGTCTAATATACAGATAGGCAGAGTGTAAATGCATACAGATAGGCAGAGTCTAAATGCATACAGATAGGCAGAGTGTAAATGCATACAGATAGGCAGAGTCTAAATGCATACATATAGACAGAGTCTAAATGCATACATATAGGCAGAGTCTAAATGCATTACAGAATAGACAGAGTCAAATGCAACATATAGACAGATCTAAATGCATACATATAGCAGAGTCTAAATGCATACAGATAGAAGAGTCTAAATGCATACAGATAGACAGAGTCTAAAATGCATACAGATAGAAGAGTCTGAATGCATACATATGGCAGAGTCTATGCATACAGATAGCAGAGTCTAAATGCATACATATAGACAGAGTCTAAATGCATACAGATAGACAGAGTCTAAATGCATACAGATAGACAGAGTCTAAATGCATACAGATAGACAGAGTCTAAATGCATACATATAGACAGAGTCTAAATGCATACATATAGGCAGAGTCTAAATGCATACATATAGGCAGAGTCTAAATGCATACATATAGACAGAGTCTAAATGCATACAGATAGGCAGAGTCTAAATGCATACATAAAGGCAGAGTCTAAATGCATACATATAGACAGAGTCTAAATGCATACATATAGACAGAGTCTAAATGATACAGATAGACAGAGTCTAAATGCATACATATAGGCAGAGTCTAAATGCATACAGATAGAGAGAGTCTAAATGAATACATATAGACAGAGTCTAAATGCATACATATAGACAAGTCTAAATGCATACATATAGACAGAGTCTAAATGCATACAGATAGACAGAGTCTAAATGCATACATATAGACATGTCTAAATGCATACATATAGACAGAGTCTAAATGCATACGTATAGGCAGAGTGTAAATGCATACAGATAGCAGAGTCTAAATGCATACATATAGACAGAGTCTAAATGCATACATATAGGCAGAGTCTAAATGCATACAGATAGACAGAGTCTAAATGCATACAGATAGACAGAGTCTTAATGCATACAGATAGACAGAGTCTAAATGCATACATATAGACAGAGTCTAAATGCATACAGATAGACAGAGTCTAAATGCATACATATAGGCAGAGTCTAAATGCATACAGATAGGCAGAGTCTACAGATAGACTGGACACACTCCAACACTCAGACATCTTTACAGATAGACTAGGACACACTCCCAACACTCAGACATCTTTACAGATAGACTGGGACACACTCCCAAACAATCAGACATCTTTACAGATAGATAGCCAGGGATACACTCCAACACTCAAAATTTAAAAAACAATAATTTGTGTTTAGTGAGTCTGCCAGATCAGAGCAGTAGGGATGACCAGGGATGTTCTCTTTTATAAGTGTGCGAATTGGACCATTTTCAGTCCTGCTAAGCATTCAACATGTAACGAGTACTTTTGGGTGTCAGGGGAAATGTATGGCGTAACAGGTACATCATATTTTTAGGAATGTAGTGAAGTAAAAGTCGTCAAAAATATGAATAGTAAAGTAAATTACAGATACCCCAAAAAACGATTTAAGTAGTTTAGACCACTGCTGAGAATTAGTCCAGAGATAAAGGGTAAACCGAGTTTATTTCTAGTAATCTGTCCTCTGTCAGGCTTCTTCTTCTGTGGACTTTATATGGCAGTTGGCCACCAACTTTAAGGTGCATTACCACCACCAACTGGCCTGGAGTGTGGACCTCAGTTCATCTTTCAATCACCCACGTGGGTATATGCTCCTAAAACCAATGAGGAGATGGAAGAGGCGGGACTTGCAGTGCGTCAAGCGTCACAAATAGAACCAAGTTCTATTTTAGCGCCTGGCTACGCAGCACGCGAGCAGTGTGGTCAGCGTGTAAAACACATCGGGGCGCAACTGCGCTCGTCCTTATCCAATTCATATTGAAGATATTGGAAGAACTGTCCACATTTACTTCTCATCAGCACAAGATGAGTCGGCCTAACGAACAGCAAAAACACTAGCCAGGTCAATCTACTATCCCCCATAGTACAAAAGTCAAAAGTGTGAGAAATACATATTCCAACATAGTCTGGGACAGTTGTGGGATGCGATAGATCCTAAATTAATAACAAAAAACACATATCAACACTACGTGTAATAATAAAGAGCAACATGTATGTTTTATGTGGATTGATGCGCAAACAGCATTGAATAGACTTAGCGCTAAGTTCGCAAGCCTGTTGAGACCAGCTGATAATGAGAGCGTGTAGAGGACTTGTGGGAATAATCTCTACATTAAATGGAACAGAAAAAGGGGCACGCAGAGCTTGATCCCTAAAATTGTGTAACACCAGAATAGAGTCGACGACAGTATTAATAATATTGTATCACACGATGGTTCTTGCTCATCTTATGGCCTCAAGAAGTGAGAGAAACAGAGAACGATTGATCCATTCATTGAGCATCCAACCATAGTGAGTATTTATTGTAGTTTATATGTAAGCTCATTAGGCTAAACCATCGCTTGTACGTATCACTGACTCTCGTCAGTGAATGATTCTGATACTGTTTTGAACAAGGAGCACGCCAATACTTTTGGTATGAGGTAGACCTGCTACTATGCACCCCACAAAGATCGTACACTTGACCGCTGCACCTCTATTGTAGGTATCGTTAGTTTCATACGGAGTCCCCATCATGATCCAGCAATCAGATCCTGATGTGACGAGCGGCATATAACAGTGACTGAACATTAGGCATGGATCATGCTCTGTGCTGAGATTTTACTTTTGGCCAGCTATTACAGATGTGGAGTAACTACTCTCAGGTACACTGATAGATATAGGGCATGGTGTGTGTCTGCCTTGTAGGATACCGTGAAGAACTCAACTTGAGGTTGGAACAAGTGGCCAAAAAAAACAGCCATTGTTTCTTATACTAGCTCGATAACATACAACACTAATCATCACCTAGCGCCCTCTCTCTCGCACTCACTGTGCTATCTCTTCGCATGATATGTGATAGTATGTGTTGGTGTAGAACGTAGGTGTTAGCAATTTAGAGATGAGAGCGGATCATACAAGATAGAAATCCTGTAATCTGAAAACATGTGACGGTATATGTATATAGTCTATGCTTCTTCAATATAAGGTCGGAAATGTGTAGGGTAGGTTCCTTTACATTACTCGATGAGAGTCTGTGTATATTTACTTCAGCCGCTTTGTTTCTAGGACAAACTCCAGTGACCTAGGAGTGATGGGATCCATTAATACAGTACAAATATAAATAGATGAGAGGTATATAATGACTGTACGTAAGCACGGTCGGCAGTTGGATGGTCAGCTCCAATATAGTAGGTCTAGCCCTATAGAAGCTTTGAATCCGTCCTCTTTTTAGGTAGAGGCCGTCCACTGCCCTAATGCTTCCTTTATGTCGCCACGAGAGCAGTTCTAGGAGCCAGGGCTCAAACTTCGAAAAAATTATTACTTGCAAGCTAGTCAATAAGGCGAATAAGAAGAGATCGCACTATGCGAGCTGGTCATACTCCACTGTTAATTTGATTGGTCCTTCTCTTCGCACACTCTCACGATTCTGCTTTGCATAACAGCTCATAAGTACTCTAGAGCACGCATGAGATCAACCATAGTCAAGTTTCGCATTCATCTCGCCGCCTATCTATCACGGTCTCTTCGAAGCTTTATACGAGCAAAGCGCAGGCACTGAGATCACCAGAGAAGTATCGAGTGAGAAGTGCACCGCCTATATAATAGAACTGGAAGACTACGTGAGACATGCAGTAGTATGCTCGTTTGAGGACTGTACAGTGTCACAGTTGGCACTTACTTATAGAGGCGTTACGTTTAAGTGCACACACATATTTATCCATTGACTGTTTGTATTTACATTGGCCTGGACACGACGCACACCAGGAGATGGCTTAGGGTTTTAGGATGAGAGGTTTGCGGTGTGGTTTGCTAGTTCAGTAATGTTAGCCCCTAATTGATAGTGTGACGGTTTTGTCAAGGGAAGGCTCTTCTAGAAGGAGGAAGGGCAAGGACCATCCTATTCAGTGGAATTCACAGGAAATGCAATAGCATAATACAGGCAAATAGCAAACAATCTCAACAACACACACAATCAGCCTAGTCCCGTTTTTTGGGAACTTCGAAGGATGCTTTTACACTATGCACTTGCAACTAGCCCTGGATGTTGATATGGACAAAACTGCACGTTTTAGAATGGCACCCTTCTACATATAGCCCCCAGCTGGCCACTAGAAGGTGCCACCGCGCGCTGGTCAATGCGACTACATGCCAGTTGTCAATGTCAGATGTAGTGTCTGACTCACTTGTATACACCACACAGCTCGTTGTCGACGTGGATTACGCATTATTATGTATGATAGCTCTATATAAGTAGCGTGGAATTACACTTAGCATTGGACTGGGTATATAGGAGCACCACTCCTTTTCGCCTGTGTAAGTCAGAAATTTGAGCAACAATGTGTCAGCTATGTATTGAGCTATGTACTGCCAACGTGAGTCGCGTTAGACAACATCTACATCCTGGTATTGCGGGTCTTTTTATATCCAAGCTCAGGTAGTACCATACACGAGCAATATGACATGATATGACGACACATGTGTCATGACATTGTTGTGTTATCGTTCTCAGCTGCTTAGGTATATACCTTGCACTGGGTCTAGAACTAATCAGGAGAAGTGAACGTAGGAGAGATAGAGTTATATGCATTGGATAGTTGTTTTCCTTCTGCCGTGTGTATATTATGACTGGTCAATGAATATGCAGGCTTGGAACCTCCTCTGGTAATATGACTGGTAAATAGAATGAATAGAAACAGGCTTGGAACTGTAACCCCTGGTAATATGACTGGTAAATAGAATGAATAGAACAGGCTTGGAACCTTAACCCTGGTATATGACTGGTAATAGAATGAATAGAACAGGCTTGGAACCTGTAACCCTGGTAATATGACTGGTAATAGAATGAATAGAACAGGCTTGGAACCTCTAACCCTGGTAATATGACTGGTAAATAGAATGAATAGAACAGGCTTGGACACTGTAACCCTGGTAATATGACTGGTAAATAGAATGAATAGAACATGATTGGAACCTCAACCCTGGTAAAATGACTGGTAAATAGAATGAATAGAACAGGCTTGGAACTCTAACCCTGGTAATATGACTGGTAAATAGAATGAATAGAACAGGCTTGGAACCTGTAACCCTGGTAATATGACTGGTAAATAGAATGAATAGAACAGGCTTGGAACCTCTAACCCTGGTAATATGACTGGTAAATAAAACAGGCTTGAACCTGTAACCCTGGTAATATGACTGGTAAATAGAATGAATAGAACAGGCTTGGAACCTCTAACCCTGGTAATATGACTGGTAAATAGAATAATAAAAACAGGCTTGGAACCTCTAACCCTGGTAATATGACTGGTAAATAGAATGAATAGAACAGGCTTGGAACTGTAACCCTGGTAATATGACTGGTAAATAGAATGAATAGAACAGGCTTGGAACCTCTAACCCTGGTAATATGACTGGTAATAGAATGAATAGACAGGCTTGGAACCTCTAACACCTGGTAATATGACTTGTGAATAGAATGAATAGAACAGGCTTGGAACTGTAACCCTGGTAATATGACTGGTAAATAGAATGAATAGAACAGGCTTGGAACCTGTAACCCTGGTAATATGACTGGTAAATAGAATGAATAGAACAGGCTTGGAACCTCTAACCTGGTAATATGACTGGTAAATAGAACAGGCTTGGAACCTCTAACCTGGTAATATAACTGGTAAATAGAATGATAGAACAGGCTTGGAACCTGTAACCCTGGTAATATGACTGGTAAATAGAATAAATAGAACAGGCTTGGAACCTCTAACCCTGGTAATATGATGACTGGTAAATAGAATGAATAGAACAGGCTTGGAACCTCTAACCCTGGTAATATGACTGGTAAATAGAATGAATAGAACAGGCTTGGAACCTGTAACCCTGTAATGACATGGTTAATGAATGATAGAACAGGTTGGAACCTGTAACCCTGGTAATATGACTGGTAAATAGAACAGGCTTGGAACCTGTAACCCTGGTAATATGACTGTGTAAATAGAATGAATAGAACAGGTTGGACCTCTAACCCTGGTAATATGACTGGTAAATAGAATGAATAGAACAGGCTTGGAACCTCTGTAACCCTGGTAATATGACTGGTAAATAGATGAATAGAACAGGCTTGGAACCTTAACTGGTAATATGACTGTTAAATAGAATGAATAGAACAGGCTTGGAACCTGTAACCCTGGTAATATGACTGGTAAATAGAATGAATAGAACAGGCTTGGAACCTCTAACCCTGGTAATATGACTGGTAAATAGAATGAATAGAACAGGCTTGAACCTCTAACCCTGGTAATATGACTGGTAATAGAATGAATAGAACAGGCTTGGAACCTGTAACCCTGGTAATATGACTGGTAAATAGAATGAAAGAACAGGCTTGGAACCTCTAACCCTGGTAATATGACTGGTAAATAGAATGAATAGAACAGGCTTGGAACCTTAACCCTGGTAATATGACTGGTAAATAGAATGAATAGAACAGGCTTGGAACCTGTAACCCTGGTAATATGACTGGTAAATAGAATGAATAGAACAGGCTTGGAACCTCTAACCCTGGTAATATGACTGGTAAATAGAATGAATAGAACAGGCTTGGAACCTCTACCCTGGTAATATGACTGGTAAATAGAATGAATAGAACAGGCTTGGAACCTGTAACCCTGGTAATATGACTGGTAAATAGAATGAATAGAACAGGCTTGGAACCTCTAACCCTGGTAATATGACTGGTAAATAGAATGAATAGAACAGGCTTGGAACCTCTAACCCTGGTAATATGACTGGTAAATAGAATGAATAGAACAGGCTTGGAACCTTAACCCTGGTAATATGACTGGTAAATAGAATGAATAGAACAGGCTTGGAACCTGTAACCCTGGTAATATGACTGGTAAATAGAATGAATAGAACAGGCTTGGAACCTGTAACCCTGGTAATATGACTGGTAAATAGAATGAATAGAACAGGCTTGGAACCTG
>NW_019947113.1:41384-47837 GCF_002910315.2 Salvelinus sp. IW2-2015 | reverse complement strand
AGTTTTCTCCCGCAGCTGGACAGCCTATAGAATATTGCGCAACATGAGCTCATGGACTCTCATTACGATTTTGATTTGATTTTCAAATACATTTACATTGATATCAGTATTGAGTGCTGAGTCCCAGGCAGTTTGATAGGCTACTAATGACCAGCAGCAGCATCAGAGCTTGGAGAAGCCTAATAACCGTGACTAAATGTTAACGTGGAATTTCACTGCCTTCATGACTCGTGACCGCGTGGTGGCGTTAAGACGGTTACCGCAACAGCCCTAAATACACCCCACTGCTAGGCAACGCCCCCCACAATGCAGCAGCAGCACACATTATCAAAAGTGACCACAAATACAATTATGAATGTAATTCTTTTAGAATCAAGGACGAATAGAATGAATAGAACAGGCTTGGAACCTCTAACCCTGGTAATATGACTGGTAAATAGAATGAATAGAACAGGCTTGGAACCTCTAACCCTGGTAATATGACTGGTAAATAGAATGAATAGAACAGGCTTGGAACCTCTAACCCTGGTAATATGACTGGTGAATAGAATGAATAGAACAGGCTTGGAACCTGTAACCCTGGTAATATGACTGGTCAATAGAATGAATAGAACAGGCTTGGAACCTCTAACCCTGGTAATATGACTGGTAAATAGAATGAAAGAACAGGCTTGGAACCTGTAACCCTGGTAATATGACTTAACCCTGGTCATATGACTGGTAAATAGAATGAATAGAACAGGCTTGGAACCTGTAACCCTGGTAATATGACTGGTAAATAGAATGAATAGAACAAGCTTGGAACCTCTAACCCTGGTAATTTGATTGGTCAAAAGAATGAATAGAACAAGCAAGCCTTCCTTCATGACCTGGTCTCTGTAAACTGGTATAGAATCAGCTTGATCCCCTCTGTTGAAGACACTTGGACCTTATTTTTTGATATTTTCAGTGGTATTGTTAACAAACACGCCCCCGTAAAGAAAATTAGAATTAAAAACAGGTTCAGCCCCTGGTTCAACCATGATCTGGCAGAGTTACTCCACCTCAAGAATTCCATTTGGCGAAAGGCTCGACACACGCAAACTCAGGCTGACTGGCTCTCGTTAAGGCAAATGAGAAATAAGTGCACTCAYGCTATCRYGAAGGCCAYAGTMAGTTACTTTAAGGCGTGGTTCTCTCTCTGTGGGTCTAAACTCAAGAACTTCTGGAAAACAGTTAAAGACCTGGAGAATAAACCCTCCTCCTCACAGCTGCCCGTGTCCCTTAATGTTGATGATGTGGTTGTTACTGACAAGAAGCACAAGGCTGAGCTCTTTAACTTCTTGTGGCTGCAGGGGCAGTATTGAGTAGCTTGGATGAAAGGTGCACAGAGGTGCCCAGAGTAAACGGCATGCTCCTCAGTCATAGTTGCTAATATATGCATATTATTATTAGTATTGGATAGAAAACACTCTGAAGTTTCTAAAACTGTTTCAATTATGTCTGTGAGTATAACATAACTCATATGGCAGGCAAAAACCTGAGAAAAAATCCAAAAAGGAAGTAGAAAATCTGAGGTTTGTAGTTTTTGAACTCACCCCAATCGAATTTGGGATATGGGTATTTTTTCACTTCCTACTATATGTCAACCGTTTTTAGAACGTGGTTTCAGGCTGCTCATGTGAAGGGGGGTCGGATGGGAGCTGTTTTACTAATAGAAGGGTCTGGCAGCAGCCTCGTTCTCAGTCACGCGCATTTCACATGAGGTATCTCTGGTTCCAGTGCAATTCTACAGACAATGGAATTCTCCGGTTGGAACAGTATTGAACATTTATGATAAAGATTGATTCTATACTTAGTTTGACAAGTTTCTTCGACCTGTAATATATCTTTTTGAACGTTTCGTCCGAATGGACCAGATGGTGCTTTTGGATTGTTTACCAAACGCACTAACAAAATAAGCTATTGGACATAAATGGACATAAATGATGGACATTATTGAACAAAACAAGCATTTATTATGGAACTGCGATTCCTGGGAGTGCATTCTGATGAAGTGAATATTTATTATATTATTTATTACATGGCGGTTATTTCTCTGGCTGGTTTGGGCTCTGAGCGCCGTTCTCAGATTATGCTTTTTCTGTAAAGATTTTTTGAAATCTGTTTTGGAACTACTGAATCTAACATGCCAATGTAAAGTACAATTTTTGGATATAAATATGAACTTTACCGAACAAAACATACATGTATTGTGTAACATGAAGTCCTATGAGTGTCATCTGATGAAGATCATCAAAGGTTAGTGATTCATTTTATTTCTATTTGTGCTTTTTGTGACTCCTCTCTTTGGCGGAAAAAATGGCTGGGTTTATCTGACTTGTTGGTGACCTAACACAATCGTTTGTGGAGCTTTCGCTGTAAAGCATTTTTTAAATCAGACACTGTGGCTGGTTTAACGAGATATTTATATTTAAAATGGTGTCTAATACTTGTATGTTTGAGAAATTTGAATTATGAGATTTCTGTTGATTGAATTTGGCGCCCTGCAATTTCATTGGCTGTTGGCGAGGGGTTCCCAGACAGGTTAAGGTTGCAGCCCCTATCATCGCCGAGCCTATCTCTGACCTTTTTAACCTGTCTCTCCTCTCTGGGGAGGTTCCCACTGCTTGGAAGGCAGCCACGGTTCACCCTTATGAATTTGCTCTTAACTGACTTGTTGAATGAAGGAAGAAAAAAAAGGAGGTCCTGGTTTGGTCTGCGGTTGTGAGACCGGTTGGATGTAAATTCTCTAAAACGACTTTGGAGGCAGCTTACGGAAGAGAATTGATAAGCTGTAGACCACACTATCTACCTAGAAAGTTCATCTGTATTTTTTGTAGCTGTCTACATACCACCACAAACCGATGGTGGCACTAAGACCGCACTCAATGAGCTGTATACGGCCATAAGCAAACAGGAAAACGCTCATCCAGAGGCGGTGCTCCTAGTAGATTTTAATTAAGGGAAACTTAAATCACTTTTCCCTAATTTCTATCAGCATGTTAAATGTGCAACCAGAGGGGAAAAACTCTAGACCACCTTTACTCCACACACAGAGGCATGTACAAAGCTCTCCCTCACCCTCCATTTGGCAAATCTGACCATAATTCTATCCTCCTAATTCCTGTTTACAAGCAAAAATTAAAGCAGGAAGCACCAGTGACTCAGTCTGTAAAAAAGTGGTCAGATGAAGCAGATGCTAAACTACAGGACCATTTTGCGAGCACAGCATATGTTCTGGGATTGTTCCGATGACATTGAMGAGTACACCACATCAGTCACTGGCTTCATCAATAAGTGCATCGATGACGTCATCCCCACAGTGACTATACGTACATACCCCAACCAGAAGCCATGGATTACAGGCAAAATCCGCACTGAGCTAAAGGGTAGAGCTGCCGCTTTCAAGGAGCATGACTCTAACCTTCTCTAAAGAAATGCCCTCCGATGAATCATCAAACAGCCAAAGCGTCAATACAGGACTAAGATCGAATCGTACTACACCGGCTCTGACGCTCGTCGGATGTTGGCAGGGCTTGCAAACTATTACAGACTACAAAGGGATTCACAACCGAGAACACTGCCCAGTGACACGAGCCTTCAAGATAAGCTAAATTACTTCTATGCTCGCTTCGAGGCAAGTAACACCTAAGCATGCATGAGAGCATCAGCTGTTCCCGACGACTGTGTGATCACGCTCTCCGTAGTCGACGTGAGTAAGACCTTTAAACAGGTCAACATTCACAAGGACGCAGGGAAAGATGGATTATCAGACGTGTACTCTGAGCATTCGCTGACCAACTGGGAAGTGTCTTCACTGACTTTTTCAACCTCTCTCTGCCTGAGTCTGTAATACCAACATGTTTCAAGCAGACCACCATAGTCACGTGCCCAAGAACACTAAGGTAATCTGTTAACATTAGCAGCCTCCTCCCTAAGTTTGTTTTATTCACTGCTTTAGCATACTCTGACAACCCGGATGTCCTAGCCGTGTCTGAATCCTGGCTTAGGAAAACCACCAAAAACCCTGAAATTTCCATCCCTGACTATAACATTTTCCGACAAGATAGAACTGCCAAAGGGGGCAGAGTTCCAATCTACCGCAGAGATAGTATGCAGAGTTCTGTCTTACTATCCAGGTCTGTGCCCAAACAATTTGAGCCTTTACTTTAAAAAATCCACCTTTCCAGAAACAAGTCTCTCACCGTTGCCGCCTGCTATAGACCACCCTCTGCCCCCAGCTGTGCCCTGGAGATCATATGTGAAATGATTTCCCCCCATCTATCTTCAGAGGTCGTGCTGCTAGGCAACCTAAACTGGGACATGCTTAACATCCCGGCCACCCTACAATCTAAGATGCCCTCAATCTCACACAAATGATCGAACCTACCAGGTACAACCCCAAATCCGTAAACACGGGCATCCTCATAGATATCATCCTGACCAACCTGCCCTCCAAATACACCTCTGCTGTCTTCAACCAGGATCTCAGCGATCACTGCCTCATTGCCTGCGTCCGTAATGGGTCTGCAGTCAAACGACCACCCCTCATCACTGTCAAATGCTCCCTAAAACACTTCAGCGAGCAGGCCTTTCTCATCGACCTGGCCCGGGTATCCTGGAAGGATATTGACCTCATTCCGACAGTAGAGCATGCCTGGTTATTCTTTAAAAGTGCCTTCCTCACCATCTTAAATAAGCATGCCCCATTCAAAAAATGTGGAACCAGGAACCGATATATCCCTTGGTTCACTCAATACCTGACTGCCCTTGACCAGCACAAAAACCTCCTGTGGCGGACTGCATTAGCATCGAATAGCCCCTCGAAATGCAACTGTTCAGGGAAGTTCGGAATCAATATTAACAGGCAGTTAGGAAGCTAAGGCTAGCTTTCTCAAACAGAAATTTGCATCCTGTAGTACAAACTCCAAAGAGTTATTGGACACTGTAAAGTCCATGGAGAATAAGAGCACCTCCTCCCAGCTGTCCACTGCACTGAGGCTAGGAAACACTGTCACCACCGATAAATCCACTATAATTGAGAATTTCAATAAGCATTTTTCTACGGCTGGCCATGCTTTCCACCTGGCTACCCCTACCCCGGTCAACAACCCTGTACCTCCCCACAGCAACTCGCCCAAGCCTCCCCCATTTCTCCTTCACCCAAATCCAGATAGCTGATGTTCTGAAAGAACTGAAAAATCTGGACCCCTACAAATCAGCCGGGCTAGATAATCTGGACCCTCTCTTTCTAAAATGATCCGCCGAAATTGTTGCAACCCCCATTACTAGTCTGTTCAACCTGTTCAACAGGGTTCGATTCTCGGGCCGACTCTCTTCTCTGTATACATCAATGATGTCGCTCTTGCTGCTGGTGAGTCTCTGATCCACCTCTAAGGCTCTCCAGAGGGTAGTGAGGTCTGCTATATAATAATGATGTGAAATAGATAATGCTTATGAAAGAGATAATGCTATGAAAGAGATACTATTATGAAAGAGATAATATTATGAAAGGATATGCTATGAAAGAGGTAATATAACGAACGTGATAATGCTATGAAAGAGATAATGTTATGAAGAGATGAATGATTGAAAGAGATAATTGTTATGAAAGGAGATAATGCTATGGTGTCATTAAACACTGAGGTATCTCTGCATGTCAAAGCTGATGTTGTAAAGCTCCATATCTAGAGGCTCTATAGACCCATCTTTACATGATGTTAAGGCTCTCATCAATGTTGTAATGTCTGTCTACATTGTGTATAACAGTAACAGTCCTACTTCCCTTCCAGCTGTTTGATGTGTGAGGAGCAGAGACATGTTCAGCCAATCTCCCTATTCAACGTATCTAATCAAAGATCTACTTTGGGAGTGGAGTTTACTATCATGTTTGGTATCAGCAGTAACATCAGCTGAGGCTTGTTTATATGTTGTCTGGGTTCAACTCTGACCCCTCAACTCTGACCCCTCAGATCAGAACAGGCTGGTCCTCCGCCTTATCTCAACAGACCGCTGAAGGGCAGACCCTGTGTGTGTGTGTGTGTGTGTGTGTGTGTGTGTGTGTGTGTGTGTGTGTGTGTGTGTGTGTGTGTGTGTGTGTGTGTGTGTGTGTGTGTGTGTGTGTGTGTGTGTGTGTGTGTGTGTGTGTGTGTGTGTAACAGCAAAGCTGCTTTCGTAATAATCTCTGTGACTAGAGAGGAGGAGGAGGAAGAAGAATAGAAAGAAGAGGGGAGAGGAGGAGGAGGGAGGAGGAGGAATAGAAGAGAGGAGAGGAGAGGAGGAGGAGGAGGAGGAGATAGAAAGAAGAGGGAGATAGGAGGAGGAGGAGGAGGAGAATAGAAAGAAGAGGGAGAGAGGAGGAGGAGGGAATAGAAAGAAGAGGGAGAGAGGAGGAGGAGGAGGAGGAGGAAGGAGGAGGAGGAGGAGGAGGAG
>NW_019947113.1:17484-38464 GCF_002910315.2 Salvelinus sp. IW2-2015 | reverse complement strand
CCTCATAGATATCATCCTAACCAACTGCCCTCCAAATACACCTCTGCTGTCTTCACAGGATCTCAGCGATCACTGCCTCATTGCCTGCGTCCGTAATGGGTCTGCAGTCAAACGACCACCCCTCATCACTGTCAAATGTTCCTAAAACACTTCAGCGAGCAGGCCTTTCTCATCGACCTGGCCCGGGTATCCTGGAAGGATATTGACCTCATTCTGACAGTAGAGCATGCCTGGTTATTCTTTAAAAGTGCCTTCCTCACCATCTTAAATAAGCATGCCCCATTCAAAAAATGTGGAACCAGGAACCGATATATCCCTTGGTTCACTCAATACCTGACTGCCCTTGACCAACACAAAAACCTCCTGTGGCGGACTGCATTAGCATTGAATAGCCCCTCGATATGCAACTGTTCAGGGAAGTTGGAATCAATATTAACAGGCAGTTAGGAAGCTAAGGCTTTCTCAAACAGAAATTTGCATCCTGTAGTACAAACTCCAAAGAGTTATTGGACACTGTAAAGTCCAAGGAGAATAAGAGCACCTCCTCCCAGCTGCCCACTGCACTGTCACCACCGATAAATCCACTATAATTGAGAATTTCAATAAGCATTTTTCTACCGGCTGGCCATGCTTTCCACCTGGCTACCCCTACCCCGGTCAAAAACCCTGTACCTCCCCACAGCAACTCGCCCAAGCATCCCCCATTTCTCCTTCACCCAAATCCAGATAGCTGATGTTCTTAAAAGAACTGAAAAATCTGGACCCCTACAAATCAGCCGGGCTAGATCATCTGGACCCTCTCTTTCTAAAATGATCCGCCGAAATTGTTGCAAGCCCTATTTAACTAAAGCCTGTTCAACCTGTTCAACAGGGTTCGATTCTCGGGCCGACTCTCTTCTCTGTATACATCAATGATGTCGCTCTTGCTGCTGGTGAGTCTCTGATCCACCTCTAAGGCTCTCCAGAGGGTAGTGAGGTCTGCTATATAATAATGATGTGAAATAGATAATGCTATGAAAGAGATAATGCTATGAAAGAGATACTATTATGAAAGAGATAKTATTATGAAAGAGATAATGCTATGAAAGAGGTAATATAACGAACGTGATAATGCTATGAAAGAGATAATGTTATGAAAGAGATAATGATATGAAAGAGATAATAGTATGAACGTGATAATGCTATGAAAGAGATAATATTACGAACGCGATAATGCTATGAAAGAGATAATGTTATGAAAGAGATAATGATATGAAAGAGATAATAGTATGAAGGTGATAATGCTATGTGTCATTAAACACTGAGGTATCTCTGCATGTCAAAGCTGATGTTGTAAAGCTCCATATCTAGAGGCTCTATCAGACCCATCTTTACATGATGTTAAGGCTCTCATCAATGTTGTAATGTCTGTCTACATTGTGTATAACAGTAACAGTCCTACTTCCCTTCCAGCTGRTTGATGTGTGAGGAGCAGAGACATGTTCAGCCAATCTCCCTATTCAACGTATCTAATCACAGATCTACTTTGGGAGTGGGAGTTTACTATCATGTTTGGTATCAGCAGTAACATCAGCTAGAGGCTTGTTTATATGTTGTCTGGGTTCAACTCTGACCCCTCAACTCTGACCCCTCAGATCAGAACACGGCTGGTCCTCCGCCTTATCTCAACAGACCGCTGAAGGGCAGACCCTGTGTGTGTGTGTGTGTGTGTGTGTGTGTGTGTNCATTCTTCTAGCATCTCATAGTAAGTTATACTCGTAACATGTCGTTGATAAAAATATTAGGGTAACTAACCCTGTGTGTGTGTGTGTGTTGTGTCGTGTGTGGATACTGTGTTGTGTGTGATGGTGTGTGTGTGCGGTGTGTGTGTGTGTGTCTTGATGTGTGTGTGTGTGTGTGAAAAGGGCTGCCAGAATAGGCGTCTGGCCGGTGGTGGAAGTAACAGTAATGAGCAGAGTGCCTGTCCCATATAGAATGCGGGCCTAGAGACATGCATCTCATAGACAAGTTAATCCGAGCACTAGTTTATTGAATTCACCACGCATATTCACTATTGCTCTTTCTCCACATTTCTGTTTTTACTCTCTTCACTTACCCTCCATTCCTATCCTGTAATCTCCTACTTCACCCACCCCTTTTCTTTCCCTCTCCTCTTCTCACTCTTCAACTACAACTAATTGAAGTCGTGAAGTTTCTATTACCACGTAGGTTGGAGAGTCTTTAAAATCGTTTTTCCACCACTTCAAAATTTCTTGTTAAATCAGTCTTTGGCAAGGTTATCTGCAAGGACATCTACTTGTAAATGACACAAGCCATTTTTCAACAATTGTTTACAGACATATTATTTATTAATCTTCACTGTTCACGATTTACTTGGGATACGCCATGTTAAAATATTTCGCTAAAGTTATGATCTGTGTCCTTTAAACATGCTCGAAATCAGCAAATTGATAAATGGGTTTAAAGCCTTCCTGATAGGCATAAATGTGAATAATTATGCCGTCAATTGACAGGTGTATCTGATGGGAGTTATTTCAACGGCCTAACTCCATTAAAAGTCCAGATGACTATTGTTGCTTGAATCCAGTGGGAGAAAGCAATAAAGAAATCAGGACCATAAAGCCCAAAAATTGTAGACATCAAACCACACAAGATCTGGTCTCATAACTTGGGAGAATTTCTAATGCTAGAATGGTATGAGATAAGTTCATCTGTACAAAACATACTAGCGCCAACGTAATACTCACCATGGACCATGCAGCCGTCATCCGCTAGAATAGGAGAAAGGCGTATTGGGTCTACCTAGAGAATGAACTGTACTTTTGGATTGAGGCGAAAAGTGCAAATCGAATCCAGAGCAGCAAAAGGACCTGTGAGATGGCTGGAGGGAAACAGGAACTAAAGTATTTATATCAAGTTAAACGCGTTCTATTATCGACATAATGAAAAGGCCGCTCAGTCAAGGAAAAGCCCAGCTGCAAAACCAGATAAAAAAGCAGACTATGGTTTGCAATATGAACTGGGACAAAGCTATTTTGTCCGATGTCAACCAACGAAATGGGCAGCTTACCGAGGGGTGGAGCATCCGTGTTTGTGGGGGTGCTTGCTGCAGGGACTGGTAGCAACGGCTTCCCATACAAACAGAGAGTGCATTCATATAGAAGGGCACGGAAAATTATGTGGATATATTGACACAGAGCACAATGACTAGACTATCCAGTCAGGAAGTTAACGCGTTTGGTGCCCGCAATGGGTCTTCAAATGGCAATGACCTCAAGCATTACTTCTCATAAAGTTTGGTGGCAAAAATGGCTTTAAGGAAACAAGTCAAGTATGGAGTGGCCATCAAAAAGCCGACCTCAATCCATGGAGGATAATTTTGTTGGGCAGAACTGACAAAAGTGTGTGCGTGGCACGTAGAGGCTACAACACCTGACATCAGTTGTACCATGCTTCTTGTTCGAGGAGGAATGGGCTCAGAAGTTACACATCCAACTTAATTGTTGGGAGAGCGTTGTGACAAGGCTACCAGATATCCGTATGGACCCAGTTAAACATTTAAAGGATGCTACCAAATTACTAGTTATGAGTGTATGACTAACTTTTCTGCACACACATTGGGAAATGTGATGAAAAGAGAAATAAAAGCTGGAAATAAACTCTTTCTCTCTACATTATTCATGACATTTGCCACAATCTTAAAATAAAGTGTGATCCTACTCGACCTAAAACAAGGGAATTTTTAACTAGGATTTAAAGTGTCAGGAAATTGTGAAAAACTGAGGTTAAATATATTTGGTGGAGGTGTATGTACCCCACACTTGAGCCGACTTCTAACATTACCAAAAACTGTACCATTTACTATTTTCCTTCCTTACCCGTTTCATCACCCTTACCTCACTCTCCTCTAAACCTACAAAGGTTCCTATGCCATTACCTCTTCTCTCGTCGTTGAATTTCCAAATTGATCCCTAAACACTCCTCTTTAGGCACTGTGCATACTGAAGGGATTGATAGGTTAAGTATTAATATATACATTATGTTTATACTTACTCCTATTTCTGATAGGTTTGATGATTTGTTTTTGACCTCCGCTATCAACTCACATAGATCTACAGCCAGGAAGGGCGCTAGGGTTCCTCTTTCCTTATCATCCTTCCCACACGCTCTTTACTTTCTTTCACAGCTTTTTATAAAAAATAATTGTTAGCATCCTGTGACATACCACAATACCATCCTTCTCTCTCTCTCTCTTCGTCTCTCTCTCTCTTCTCTCTCTCTCTCTCTCTCTTACGTCTCCTTCTTCTTACCTAGTTTCTTCTGCTACGTCTGTCATCTCTCTCTAGTCTTATCTCTCTTTTCACTTCTCTCTCTTCTTTATCTATCCTCTTTCTACTTCTATCTCCTTCTCGTTCTCTCTCTCTTATCTCTCTCTCTCTTTCTGTACTCAGGTCTCTCTCAACTCTCTCTCGGCTCTCCTACTTCCTCAATCTTCTGTTGTGGGTGAAAGTCTGTTCTCTCTCACATAATTCCTCCCTTCTCTACTCTCTCTCTCAACACAACACCACAACATACAACACACAGACATACACACACACATTCAGCACCAGCATTAGTCGGAACCTGGACACACACACACCACACACAGAGCACAAGCATTTCTACATCCCCATCACCCACCCCACACTCCACACTCAACACACACTCAGTTGTCACGTTTAAATTACTGGAAAGTGCTTAATTTAATAGAAGTTCAGCATGTTGATACACCAGTGAACTTTCCGTCTGCTATAAAAATAGAGGAGCCTCCGTCAGCTCGGTGTCAGTCCGTCAGTGCTAGGGGTGGAAGTACTGAGAGGGGAAGTGGACTGGAGACCGCGAGAGATGGTCTGCATTAGTGGGCAGGAGACCTTCTCTGTGTTTGTTCGGCTTCTACTCCAAGAGAGTGTCACACCTATTCTCGGGACCGCCGAGTACAAGGCTTTCTCTAAACATTAGCATCCAGCACTCATGCTGTCCGTCGGGCTATGTGCCCACTATGTGATGGAGCTTGCGTAGACAGATAAAAGAGCCGGAATTGTTCGTATCATCCCCGTCCACCCCTCAATCAAATTCGTTCCGCCTCTTGGTTATGATGTGCTTTCATGCTCGAGC
The DNA here is from genome assembly GCF_002910315.2 of Salvelinus sp. IW2-2015. Classification (NCBI taxonomy): domain Eukaryota; kingdom Metazoa; phylum Chordata; class Actinopteri; order Salmoniformes; family Salmonidae; genus Salvelinus; species Salvelinus sp. IW2-2015. Next base: position 33,310 of record NW_019947113.1, on the reverse strand, counting down.
ACCACCCAGGCTTCAGTGTAAGTGCTTTGGTGACAGGACTGGGATAAATGGTGGTTGCATCCATGAAAAAACACACATATCGACAACGATCCTATCGGTTTTGTACAGTCAAATGATTTTTAAACCAAATATCGATACATAGATATGTACGTCATCCATATTTCTCCTCTCCATTAAATGAATTCAGTTGTAATACCGTCACTCTATGGTATGGATATCTATCGGAGATCACGGATTTTATCAGTTTGAAAGGATGCCAGTCCCGGAGTGCTTGTTCCTACCCAAATAAAACACTGGGAAAGAATGATGAGATTACCGCCAAAATCTCCAGGAATAGCATTTCCCATAAAAAAGCAGTCAGTCTCAGATTGTTTTGACCCCATTAAAAAGACGTCATTACTCGCAGATTGGGCATGGTTCCTGGTGGAACGTTCCTCTGACCTTCCTGTACCCAACCACTACAAACGCTTCCCTCGAGATGATTCAACCTTTGTGGATCACACTCTGTCTAACCCCAGAAGAGCGGAGTATTGAGCTCAGCTTTTATCCATCCCCTTAACTAATAGAACTCATTTGAAAAATAATATTTACTTTTCACTACTTATTTTATTCTGGTATCTCCTTGCCCAGATTTCATCCACTGGTAGTACTCGTGTGTTACCCTACCCCAGGGGTCCTCCTGTGAACCGAAATTGCACAGGCAAAGTAGGTAGTGGGTTCTCCCTTTATAAAGGCCTTGCTTGGGCACCATGACCCATATTAAAGTGTCTCAGAGTAGGATGCTGATCTTAAGCGTCAGATCTTCCTGTCCATATTCTGATCTTTGATTTTAACAGACACTGATCCTAGATCAACACTTCTACGTTCAGATGCTTTGTGATTGTGAATATGACCCAGGTTCTGTTCTTATCTGTTTCCGTGGTGTTTTTCAGGGAGAGATGTTGCTGCTGCTCAGAGGAAGACTACACAGACTGCTGTGGTCTCCAGTGGAGAAGTGGTCCTGGTTGACAAAAAGCCTGTCTACCCTTCAGACCACTAATTCAACCAGCTACAGTTTGTAATGGGGTATGAAATAATGTACTCCGTACTTCCATACCTGTTACAGCAGAGGAATTGAAAAGCGTTTTTCTTGGCGATACTTTCTTTGTTCTTGATTTGTAAGAAACTTGTCTCTTATAAACGTRCGTGTCCAGTTGCCGGTGGTACTCCAAAAAACGGAGAATATTCAGAAAGATATTAAATCCAAAAGTGAGGAGTTGCCTCCCGATTTTAGCTGCCAGACATCTTGCATTTCCCAACATCTTTGCAGGAACTAGTCGTTTCATTGCGACGTGGCCACGGCTGACAGCATGTCACACAGTGCGACCAAAACAAAGATCTATACACGTGCAAGAGGCGCAAGAGGCGTTTCTCAATCTATGCAAAACGTGGATATAATATTTTAGTTCCACTTGCAACTAGACACAGAAGTGTGCTACCCTACTCCAGGGGTCTCCTTAATACACTGGAACCTTTCGAACCAATAACAAAGAAAGTATCGCCAAGTAAAGGTTTGTTGAAAATATCCCGATTACAGRAAGACAACAGCTTATGCATGACCTCAGACACAAATTTTAACCCTATATGGTTATAATACAACATGGGCTCCTGATTTTGCTACGTATTTATTGTTTCTAATAAACAGTTGTACCACAAAGTTGGCAATTCATAAAAATGTCCTACTCTCTCGCCATAAAAATGTGGATATAGCACCTGTAAATCTGGTCAYGTTTGTTATGTGAAGGCATTGTCTAATTCTTGGGACACCTTGATAGCAGTGGTCAAGGTTGTGTAGAACTATCATTCTGGGCCAAAACACAGAACAGTTTTAGTTTAGTTTTTACTATATAAGGTCTGTAGGTCAACACTAAATTGCCTCAATGACCACATTTATATGCACACAGTATTTTGCGTAGTAGCGCATACCCCGCTTAAGGTCTATTCGGGAAAAGCTTTTTACATGCACCTTTGATATCCTGCTCATGAGTATCCCTGTATCCTTGAATAAAAATAATATTCCTCATTTGAGTTCATATGGGTTAAATGGAACAGTAACGGAAATATGGACACTGACTATAGGCCTATAACTCTCACATCAAATCAAATCAAATGTATTTATATAGCCCTTCTTACATCAGCTATATCTCAAAGTGCTGTACAGAAACCCAGCCTAAAACCCCAAACAGCAAGCAATGCAGGTGTAGAAGCACGGTGGCTAGGAAAAACTCCCTAGAATGGCAAAACCTAGGAAGAAACCTAGAGAGGAACCAGGCTATGAGGGGTGGCCAGTCCTCTTCTGGCTGTGCCGGGTGGAGATTATAACAGAACATGGACAAGATGTTCAAATGTTCATAAATGACCAGCATGGTCAAATAATAATAATCACAGTAGTTGTCGAGGGTGCAGCAAGTCAGCACCTCAGGAGTAAATGTCAGTTGCTTTTCATAGCCGATCAGTATCTCTACGCTCTATCAGTTCAGTATCTCTACCGCTCCTGCGGTCTCTAGAGAGTTGAAAACAGCAGGTCTGGGACAGGTAGCACGTCCGAACAGGTCAAGGTTCCATAACCGCAGGCAGAACAGTTGAAACTGGAGCAGCAGCACGGCCAGGTGGACTGGGGACAGCAAGGAGTCATCATGCCAGGTAGTCCTGAGGCATGGTCCTAGGGCTCAGGTCCTCCGAGAGAGAGAAAGAAAGAGAGAAAGAGAGAATTAGAGAGAGCATACTTAAATTCACACAGGACACCGGATAAGACAGGAGAAGTACTCCAGATATAACAAACTGACCCTAGCCCCCCGACACTAAACTACTACAGCATAAATACTGGTAAATGTTGCTTAATATAATAATATAGCTTAATATAATATTAACTCCTACAGAATTAGGCAGTTCTTGCAGTAAAATTATACAAATGTTAATTTTGTCTTGGGAACAGGAGTGGAGAATTTTATTTTTTTTTTCCAGCATTTCTTTAGAAAAAGCGTGTGTAAAGTGCTATCTATGACACTGTTGTGCAAGCAGACGAACTGAAGTCTAATCAAAAACGCGTTTCATCATTTTCTCAGCATTTCATTTCCTTAAAAACGATCAAACTGATACATTTGGACATTTTGCACAGGACCAATCTTTCCACTGTTTGGAGTTATTGCATTTTCTCCCCGGTCCCTAAATGAAACAGACAAATTTACAAGTGTCCACTAAATTACTAATGCATTCATTCTATCAATGTCGATATTCTGGTGAGCACTACTTTATTTAGTGTTATAGAGCAACAAGTTAGATAGAAGTGAAGCTGCATGTATCCAGTGTGGAAAAAGTACCCATTTGTGATACTTGAGTAAAAGTATAAACACCTTAATAGAAAGTTACTCAAGTAAAAGTTAAAGTCACTCATTAAAATACTACTTGAGTAAAAGTCTAAAAGTATTTGGTTCTAAATATAATTAGGTATCAAAAGTAAATGTAATTGCTAAAATATACCTTAGTATCAAAATAAAAGTATAAATCACTTCAAATTCCTTATGTTAGGCAAAGCACCATTTTATTGTTTTTAACATTTCCCGATAGCCAGGGGCACACTCCAAAACTCAGACATCATTTACAAATTCTGCATTTGTGTTTAGTGAGTCGGCCAGATCAGATGCAGTAGGATGACCACGTGTTCTCTTGATAAGTGCGTGACATGTCCATTTTCCTGTCCTGCTAAGCATTCAAAATGAGTACTTTTGGGTGTAGGGAAAATTTATGGAGTAAAAAGCACAGTATTTTCTTTAGGAATGTGGTGAAGTAAAAGTAAAAGTATTTTTTTTAATGGTAAAGTAAAGTACAGATACCCCAAAAACGACTTAAGTAGTACTTGAAAGTATTTTTACTTAAGTACTTTACACCACTGCATGTATCCAACTATAGTTGACAAACAAATGGCCTACCAAATGTTGAAACTGTAATATGGCCTCCCAAATATTGGAAAATATATAATATGGTCTACCACATGTTGGAAATTATAAGCAGAAAGTTGTCTAAATTAGTGGTAAAAATAGTCAGTAGGCTGTATGGTTGAGTACGACATACAAGCAAAATAAATTTATATGGAATTATGGTAGATTGAACTATGCAGGTACCTTAATTTTTCATTGATTTGACAATCAGATGAAAACATCACACAGCACCCATGATATGTGAAACTTAGCCTGCGCAGACTGCAAAAAACAACAGCAAATGGGATAAGATGTTACATGCCACAGTATCCCGTCTAAGATCAGTATCTCCCAGGCATCTTATCCGAGTTTCTCATAACCGGTATACAAGCTTTTTTGGTTATTGTAAACGGGACATGACGTTTATATGCGAGAGTAGAGAGTAAAACAGCAGTCTGGGACAGGTAGCACGCCATGTAAACAGGTCAAGGTTCCATAGCCGCAGGCAGAACAGTTGAAACTGGAGCAGCAGCACGGCCAGGTGGACTGGGACAGCAAGGAGTCATCATGCCAGTAGTCCTGAGCATGGTCCTAGGGCTCAGGTCCTCCGAGAGAGAGAAAGAAAGAGAGAAAGAGAGAATTAGAGAGAGCATACTTAAATTCACACAGGACACCGATAAGACAGGAGAAGTACTCCAGATATAACAAACTGACCCTAGCCCCCCGACACATAAACTACTACAGCATAAATACTGGTAAATGGTGCTTAATATAATAATATAGCTTAATATAATATTAACTCCTACAGAATTAGGCAGTTCTTGCAGTAAAATTATACAAATGTTAATTTTGTCTTGGGAACAGGAGTGGAGAATTTTTTTTTTTTTTTCCAGCATTTCTTTAGAAAAAGCGTGTGTAATGTGCTATCTATGACACTGTTGTGCAAGCAGACGAACTAAGTCTAATCAAAAACGCGTTTCATCATTTTCTCAGCATTTCATTTCCTTAAAAACGATCAAACTGATGACATTTGGACATTGCACAGGACCAATCTTTCCACTGTTTTGGAGTTATTGCATTTTCTCCCGTCCCTAAATGAAACAGACAAATTTACAAGTGTCCACTAGATTACTAATGCATTCATTCTATCAATGTCGATATTCTGGTGAGCACTACTTTATTTAGTGTTATAGAGCAACAAGTTATGATAGAAGTGAAGCTGCATGTATCCAGTGGTGGAAAAAAAGTACCCATTTGTGATACTTGAGTAAAAGTATAAACACCTTAATAGAAAGTTACTCAAGTAAAAGTTAAAGTCACTCATTAAAATACTACTTGAGTAAAAGTCTAAAAGTATTTGGTTCTAAATATAATTAGGTATCAAAAGTAAATGTAATTGCTAAAATATACCTTAGTATCAAAAGTAAAAGTATAAATCACTTCAAATTCCTTATGTTAGGCAAAGCACCATTTTATTGTTTTTAACATTTCCCGATAGCCAGGGGCACACTCCAAAACTCAGACATCATTTACAAATTCTGCATTTGTGTTTAGTGAGTCGGCCAGATCAGATGCAGTAGGGATGACCACGTGTTCTCTTGATAAGTGCGTGACATGGTCCATTTTCCTGTCCTGCTAAGCATTCAAAATGAGTACTTTTGGGTGTTAGGGAAAATTTATGGAGTAAAAAGCACAGTATTTTCTTTAGGAATGTGGTGAAGTAAAAGTAAAAGTATTTTTTTTAATGGTAAAGTAAAGTACAGATACCCCCAAAAACGACTTAAGTAGTACTTGAAAGTATTTTTACTTAAGTACTTTACACCACTGCATGTATCCAACTATAGTTGACAAACAAATGGCCTACCAAATGTTGGAAACTGTAATATGGCCTCCCAAATATTGGAAATTATAATATGGTCTACCACATGTTGGAAATTATAAGCAGAAAGTTGTCTAAATTAGTGGTAAAAATAGTCAGTAGGCTGTATGGTTGAGTACGACATACAAGCAAAATAAATTTATATGGAATTATGGTAGATTGAACTATGCAGGTACCTTAATTTTTTCAGTGATTTGTTTGACAATCAGATGAAAACATCACACAGCACCCATGATATGTGAAACTTAGCCTGCGCAGACTGCAAAAAACAACAGCAAATGGGATAAGATGTTTACATGCCACAGTATCCCGTCTAAGATCAGTATCTCCCAGGCATCTTATCCGAGTTTCTCATAACCGGTATACAAGCTTTTTTGGGTTATTGTAAACGGGACATGACGTTTATATGCGTCAACTCAAAAACGGAATACTTGAGTATCCCGAATAATAACGGGATATTGGTGTGCGTGTAAACACGGTCAATGATACACACTATTATCCAAGTGAGCATATTGACAGGAATAATTGGGCAGTTGGGAGATAGTCCAGTGTCACAGAAGCCTGCAGGTAGAAATGTTATACTGTAGATAACAATCCCCAAGCTATTACTAAGGGCCTAATCATAATTGTATTATGCACCCATTTCCCTCTGTGTTGGTAATCACTGATCTAATATGTTTTTGCACTTACCATATGGTTGATATATTACAGGGACTGACACCTAAAAGTATTTGAAGTGGAACAGGGCTACAGATTGTATCTGCACTATACCCACTGGCATAAGATGAGGGTTAAAGGTGCTTACATGGTCAATATGATGTCTGCATTGGCTGTGTAGTATTTATGGTGATACGGCCTCTGCAGATGTCAGGGGATTCATACTTGCGCTTTGCGGAGCAGCGCGGAGCTGTTGAGCACAGAGCGGTTGTTTTTATACGACAGGATGTACCACCCCCACCTACCGTCAATCAATCATGTCAATGCAGAGCTATACAGAGCCCTCCGCATTGTTAAAACATTTGGGAGGGTCCGCAACTGCATCACACCCTCYATACGGAGCCTCCGACCACATTTGCGGATCAAGCATAAGTTGGCTTTTTATGTAGGGTGCAGCGGCAGTCCATATGCAACATAAAACATTGCCGATAGAAATACAATATATGGAATTTACACAATTCTTTATACTATACTGAACACAAATACAAACGCAACATGCAAGAATTTCATTGATTTTACGAAGTTACATTTCATATGACGAAATCAGTCGATTTAATACAATTCATTAGGCCCTAATCTGTGGATTATACATGACTGGAAACACAGATATGCATCTGTTTGTCACAGATACCTTAATAAAATGGGCATCACAATGGGCATCAGAATCTCTTCACTGTATTTTTGTGCATTCAAATTGCCATCGATAAAATGCAATTCTGTTTGTTGCCCGTATCTTATGCCTGCCTATACCATAACCCCACCGCCACCATGGGGCTCTCTGTTGACAATGTTGACATCAGCAAACCGCTCACCCACACAATGCCATGCATGTGGTCTGCGGTTGTGAGGCCAGTTGGACGTACTGCCAAATTCTCTAAAATGACGTTGGAGGCGGCCAATTGCACACTCCCTCAAAACTTAAGACATCTGTGGCAGCACTTTAAATGTTGGTGCTGAGGTGTATTTCTGTCTGTAATAAAGCGTTTTTGTGGCGAAAAACTCATTCTGATTGGTTGGACCTGGCTCCCCAGTGGGTGGGCCTATGCSCTCCAAGGCCCATGGCTGCACCCCTGCCCAGTCATGTTAAATCCATAGATTAGGGCCTAATTTATTTATTTCAATCAACTGATTTCCTATGAACTGTAACTCAGTAACATCTTTGAAATTGTTTGCATGTTGCGTTTATATTTTTGTTCAGTAAATTATCCAAGAACAGAATCAATGGTTCAATAATTGAAATTACCATTATTCCCAATTCCGACTGACTTTAATTTAAACTGCTGTCCTAGCTACTGTGGGTCTACCATCAACTCAAGATGGAACATTGTATCACTGATATTGTAAATACTGCAAAATTCACCTGAGCTCTGAAGACTGTTTCCCTGGCGTCTGAGCCTGCTGGGACCTCTTTCACCCAGTTTGCCAACTCCTCAGTAAGGAAAGTAGCTATTGGCTGTCCTTAAAGTCGCCAAAAAGAGACAATAGAAAAAACTGTCAATGGCAATGTGAGAAAATTATGGTAACTAGTCTGGCCCTAATTCAGGTTAATTGTTTTTTCCCCAGACCCCCCTCCACACACACACAGGCTGTGCTGGCTCACAGAACGTGTGGGTCATTCATTTTGGTCAAGGCTCTCTATGGCAGGTTCAGCCGCTGGGAGCTGACTTAAATGAGTAAGCAGATGATGTGCCAAAAAGCTGCAAAACATTATCAGGCAACTGGTGCTCATAGCAGCCTCACCAGACAGCTTCAGTCCATATCAAATGTTTCACTGCGCAGACAAGGCTCCGCTGATAGCCAGGTGTAGCAGTGGTACGGATTCATCCATGGTGTTGAAAAGAAAGCTCTGCTGTTGAGACAGCTTTATGTAGCCCTAACAGTTTGTGGCACAGTTTTCACCGTTATAGTGCAATTCATGTGTTGTTTAGTCTTGTGTTGTGGCTTTTCTGGCATGCATCTAAACATTTTTCTTTGTTTCCCCCACAAAGATAACATGCTAAAAATTGCCACTGGCTCTAGTCAAGAGCTGGCAGATACAGTGCGGTTAGCTGTGCTAGGCTAGTCTACATGAAGAGATTAGATGGATAGAGCAAGAAATTTTTATTGTCAAATAGCAGTCAAGCACGATCATGTCACCAGAATAAGACCGCAGATATTTATGGAAAGGAGCTCAAGATCACTGCGCACTTTCACCACCCGTGAAGTTTCATCATAATATTCATCTGTAGCCTAATAAAACTGCATGGCTTCCCGAGTCCTAGTGGGAGGACCACACACATATTGCGTGACTCCAAGTTTACTTCGAATGATGTTATTATATCAGTATTTGAGCATAAAGGTGTTTCCACACCATTTCTCGCCATAATTAATTTTATAGGCAAAAGATATAGAATGTAGAACGAACCAATATGTGTCTGCATTTATAAAATTTACGAAATCCCTGTTTCCATCACAGTCTGTCTGTTTTTTTTTATACAGTATGACTTTACTCGCATAAAAACTGTGGATGGGAAAAAGTGTTACTCATGTTCATATTTAGATTGAGTGTGACTGTCAAATACAGAACATATTCCAGTCTCGCGTAACCAACATGATTCACATACTAGTCAAGCTAGTCTCCAGACACACACTCAAGGTCGACTGAATATTTGGAATGTTTTACATTTCCTGTTCGCACAGGGGCGCAACTTTCACTGCGGACGGGGGACGGGGGACGGGGGACGGGGGGGGGGGTGGACGGACATGACCCCCCACATTCTGAAAATGCATTTTTCCCCCCCCAGTTTAATCTTGACTGTGACAAAAGCAGCCCAGGTGTACTTTATACCATGCAGATGCCTCAGAGCGGTCGGTAGGCTGTTTTCCGTTTCAGCAGGCGGATTTAGGACCACACGGACACCACAGGCGTGAGGACAGGCTATGTGAAGGCAAAGCTTCAGAAAGGCTGGCGTATAGACCAGCACGGGAGAGATGAACATAGCAGCTCTGTCTGTGTTGCGCATAGTTCAATGTGTATGTGTTGCACTCTTCTACCAGTTGTAAAAGCAAGCAGAGCAGAAACTGGTTACTCTTAGTTGACTGATCTAGCTGCCAAGGTAACTGCTGTGTGACAAAAAATGGTGCTGAGCTTGTAGTGTACTGTCATTGAAGTTCGCTAAGTTTCCTCCCCACTCGACTGAAGTGAATGAACTACTAGCAGCTAGTTAGCTAGCTGTAGCTACCACAGCCAGTTCAGCTCTAGCTGCCTTTAGCTTTCTGTCAGGTAGCAGTATCTAAAAGCTGTTGTGTGTATGGAATGTTGAAAGGCTTTGTATTGTCCATTTCAACAGAAGTAAATTTGATGATGTACCATTTGCTAGAGCTTGGCTAATGTAGCTAGCTAGCTCATTAAACTATAAGTTATTTTGTCTCAATCACACTAGAACTGAATCAAACGATGAAACCAGTGGCCAAACTATTTAGTTTTTATGAGTCAGTATAGCAACGTAACCTTATTGATCTGTCCGTTTCCCTGGCTAATTCCCTACTTTTCACAGTGACATGGTATATACAGCTCTGCATGCTCACTGTCATGGTGCACAGTCAGTACACAACACTATGCTCATCATGTCAGATGGATAGGTGTGACAAGGATCTCTGCAGGTCAGACAGCCAGAAGACCAGTCAACGGGGCTCAGGTGAATTTTGCAGTTATTATAACAATCAGTGAAAAATACAAAGTTCCGTCTTGAATGATGGGTAACAGTTTGGATCTGGAATGAAGGTCTTTGAATTATGAAACCATTTATATTCTTGGATAATAATATGTATAAATGTAACCAAGGTAATTCAGGATCAGATGTGACAGGTCTCATCAGGGTCAGACAGCCAGGAAACCAGTCTGACGGTGCAGAGGTGAACTTTGCAGATACAGGCATTCTGAAAAAGTTCAGACCCTTGACCTTTTCCACACGTCGTTACTTCACAGCCCTATTCCAAAATGGATTAAATAAAACAAAAACAATCTACCCACAACACCCCATATGACAAGTGAAAACAGGTTTGTTGAAATTTAAGCAAAACGTAAATACCTATTTACATAAGTATCAGACCTTTGCTTTGAGACTCAAAATTGACTCAGGCATCCTTTCCATTGATCATCCTGAATGTTTCTTCAACTTGATTGGAATCCAACTGTGGTACATTCAATTGATTCAAAATGATTTGGAAATGCACACACCTGTCCTATATAAGGTCCAACAGTGGACAGTGATGTCAGAGCAAAAACTAAGCCATGAGGTCGAAGGACTTGTCCGTGAACTCCGAGACATTTGTGCGAGGCACAGGCCTTTGGCAGGGTACCAAAAACATTTCTACAGCATTGAAGGTCCCCAGAACAAAAGTCTTAAATGGAAGAAGTTTGGAACCACAAGACTCTCCTAGAGCTGGTCGCCAAGCCAAATGAGCAATCGGGGAGTGACCAAGAACCCGATGGGCATTCTGACAGGCTCCAGAGTTCCTCTGGAGATGGGAGAACTTCCAGAAGGACAACAATCTCTGCAGCACTCCACCAATCAGCCTTTATTGAGAGCGCCAGAGGAAAGCCATTCCTCAATAAAAGGATGTGACAGTCCACTTGAAGTTGCCAAAAGCACCTAAAGGACTCAACCTGAGAAACAAGATTGATGCTTTGGCCTGAATGCCAAGCATCACTTCAGAGGAAACCTGGCACCATCCCTACGGTGAACATGTGTGCAGCTTCATGCTGTGGGGATGTTTTTCAGCGGCAAGTACTGGGAGACTAGTCAGGATCGAGGGAAAGTGAACGGAGCAAAGTACAGAGAGATCTTGATGAAAACTGCTCCAAAGCGCTCAGGACTCAGACTGGGCGAAGGTTCACTCCAACAGGACACGACCCTAAGCACACACGCAATACTACACAAGATGGGTTTCAGGACAAGTCTCTGAATGTCGTTGAGTGGCCCAGCCAAAGACCTGAAAACAGTTGTGCAGCACACTCCCCATCTAACCTGACAGAGTTTGAGAGGATCTGCAGAAAGAATGGGAGAAACTCCCCAAATACAATGTGCCAAGTTGACGTCATTCCAAGAAGATTCAAGGCTGTAATCGCTGCAAAAGGTTCTTCAAACAAATACTTAGTAAAGGGTCTGAATACTTATGTAATGTGAAATTTCAGTTTTTAAATATGATACATTTGATAAAAATGATCAAAAACTGTTTTTTGTTCGTCATTATGGGTATTGTGGTAGATTGATGAGGGGGGAAAAAAAAAATAATTTAATAAATTCTAGAATGAGGCTGTAACGTAACAAATGTAGAAAAAGTCAAGAGTCTGATACTTTCCGAATGCACTGTTCAAACACTTATTCTCTCTCTGCAGCAAACACTGGACAAGCAAGAGCCTCAAAGATTGAAACTATTTTAAGGCAGTCTGACAAAACTCTAAAGTTGCTTTCAAACTGCATCAAGTGTTGATGGAGGTTTCCCCGATGACACACAACATGAAAACAAAAATGTGAGGAAGACCTGGAGACACTATTGATGATGATGAATGGTACAGATATGTTTGAATCTCATGTTCATAAATCTCAGACATAAATTACTGCGTTTAAGACCATCCATAGAGTACTACATGCCAGTAAACTGAATATCATGTACATAGAAGTTGAATTCTTCTGCTAGAGGTGTAAAACACAAAAGGGGACATATTTTCATACGTTATGGTCTTGTGAGACTGGCTGAATTCTGGCAAAGAGTATTTTCTTTATCTCAGCAGGTCTACAGATTCTCCTTCTCCCTGTTTTTGTTTGCTTGAACATGTTATACTGGAGACTTTATCAGAAAAACTGTGTAACTACATTTATAGCGGCTAAGAAATGTATTTGCCATTAATTGGAAGGTTGGTTATCCTCCCACAATGAATGGAAAAAATGGGAAGTGATGTATCACTAGATTAGATTTATACAAGATGAACTGGTGCAACTTTCGGTTGAGGACACCCAGACACCCGCAAGTAGTCCCCCCACTTCTAAAACCAAAGTTGCGCCCCTGTGTTCGCACATGATAGGAATTTGCGTCAGGTCTCGCTAAAGGTCGTAGTACAAGGACTGAGGACACAAGAACACGCACACACATAGTGAGTATTACATCATAATCTCAGGGTATAAGCGTGTTCTTCTAATGGAGGTTGAACAATTCTTCTGCACTGAAGCGTTTTTGTTTCCTTGTTGCGATCATTTTTCAACTTGTATTGTACTCTTATTTTCACAAACTAACTAGGGTTATTTCTGGATAAGTCCAGTGACTCTAGTCTAGCAAATACGGTGCTGACCATTTAATTCACAGGTTGGAAAGGATTCATTTATACAGAGGCAGTTTCTAGCATTCTATCATACTCACGTATAACATCTGTATTAGATAGGATAGGTTGTAGACATATTGCACATACCGTATTATTGAAGATAGCTTATATCTTATTGAGCAGGTATGGCAGTGAGTGTGTGTCCTTTGGGTTTGTGTTTGTTGTATGTTTGCATGTTGCTGATGCACAGCCTAATTGAGGTTTCTTCAAACACACCCCCAACCCCAATTACAACCTCTACCCTAGGCACCCCATGGCCAGAGCCCCAGTGGCCACAGCTGCAGACTCACCAGAGATCAGAGCCCAGAGGCCACAGCTGCTGACTCCCCAGAGACCAGAGACCCAGAGGCCACAGCAGCAGACTCCCAGACACCAGAGCCCAGGGGCCACAGCTACAGACTCTCCAGCAGACCAGAGCCAGCTGCAGACCATGCCAGCTGCAGACTTCTCAGAGACCAGAACCCCAGAGGCCACAGCTGCAGACTCCTCAGAGACCAGAGCCCCAGAGGCCACAGCAGCAGACTCCCCAGAGAGAAGAGTCCCAGGGGCCACAGCAGCAGGCTCCCCAGAGGCCAAATCAGCAGACTCCCCTGAGACCAGAGCCCCAGGGGCCACAGCAGCAGACTCCCATAGGGCCAGAGCCCCAGTGGCCACAGCAGCAGACTCCCCAGAGGCAAGAGCCACATGGGCCACAGCAACAGACTCCCCATAGGCCAGTGCTCCAGTGGCCACAGCAGCAGACTCCTCAGAGGCCAGTGATCCAGGGGCCACAGCTGCAGACTCCCCAGCGGCCAGAGTCCCAGTGGCCAGCAGCAACCACAACTCCAGATCAGAGATGTCAAGTACAGGTTCGGGATACAGTGCAATGTGGAACCCCAGATATTACTCCATCTCAATGTCAGGCTATCGACTGCTGCTTCAATGGACAGCAGTGCTACTATGGGAAGGCAGGTGGGTGTCTGATATAGTTTCTGTCTTGTAATGCTCAGATAATATTGTAATGCTCAAAACATTGACTTTTCCCTCTCTTTCCCCAGTGACTGTGCAGTGTACCAAGGATGCTCAGTTTGTGGTGGTKGTGGCCAGGGATGCCACTTGGCCCAAAATAGACATTGATTCCATCAGTCTGTTGGGGGGAAATGACAGCMCCTGCAGTCCTGTTGGCATCACTTCAGCCTTCGCCATATACCAGTTCCCTGTCACTGCCTGTGGCACCACTCTAAAGGTGAGTAGAGTAGAGATAATATAAATGTAATACACTGGCTCAGTATTAACTGTGGACTCTCCCCTGCAGGAGGAGAGTGGTTATGTGGTTTATGAGAACAGGATGGCATCTTCCTATAACGTGGGGATGGGACCTCGAGGCTCTATCACCAGGGACAGCCATTTTGAGTGAGTCTTCTCTCTGCGCGATTGAATTTACTTTGTTGATTCCCCAGAGGGAATTCAGAACATCACAGGCGTGTAAGCACTTAGATTTAGCCCATAAAGTAATGATACAGTATGCTTAAAGATCCTATTGTATCACTGCTTTTTTTCTCCCTATCTAGGCTGCTGTTCCAGTGTAAGTACTCTGCCACTGCAGTACAGGCTCTGGTTATTGAGGTGAACACTGTTCCTGCACCCGCTTCTGTTGYTGCTCCGGGACCCCTCAGAGTGGAACTCAGACTGGCCAAAGGAACATGCGACACCAAGGGATGTAATGACGGTAACGTGCATTTAATTTCAGGCTTGTTCTGTGTCAATATGTAATATTTGAACGCATGAAGTGATTTTAAATGTTTTTTATTTTATTGACTTTTACTAAAGTTTTTCCAATCCTGTCTGACTTCCAGAGTCGAGATCCTTCACATTGTATTACACTGAGGAAGACTACCCTATCACTAAAGTCTTGAGGCAGCCTGTGAACGTTGAGGTTCGCATCCTGGAGAGGAAGGATCCCAACCTGTTCCTGATGCTGGAGCACTGCTGGACCACCTCTGCCCCCAGCCCTGTCAGCATGCCCCAGTGGGATCTCATCATTGAAGAGTGAGTAACTACAGTACTATCCACCTGATTTCCATGCTTGCTGCTCCCTGATTATATGACTTGCTCTTTTTACTCATACTGTATGTATTTTGAACAATATGTTTGAGATCTCTTCRTTATGTGACATCAGAAGGCATCATGTACCACTATGTATTTTCAATTATATATACACTGAGGGTACAAAACATTAGGAACACCATCCTAATATTGATTTGCACCCCCTTTTGCCCTCAGAACAGCCTCAATTCGTCGGCAAGGTTTCGAAAGCGTTCAACATGGATGCTGGCCCATGTTGACTCCAATGCTTCCCACAGTTGTGTCAAGTTGGCTTAGTGTCCTTTGGGTGGTGGAGCATTCTTGATACACACGGGAAACTGTTGAGCGTGAAAAATGCAGCATCGTTGCAGTTCATGACACACTAAAACCGGTGCGCCTGGCACCTACTATATCCCGTTCCAAGGCACTTAAACATTTTGTTTTGTCCATTCACCCATGGAAGAGAACACAATCCATGTCTCAGTTGTTTTAAGGCTTAAACATCCTTCTTTAACCCATCTCCTCCCCTCCATCTCCACTGATTGAAGTGGATTTAACATCAATAAGGGATCATAGCTTTCACCTGGATTCACCTGGTACAGCTCAGCATTTAACACCATAGTACCCTCCAAACCTGTCATTAAGCTCGAGACCCTGGGTCTCGACCCCGCCCTGTGCAACTGGGTCCTGGACTTTGACGGGCCGCCCCCAGGTGGAGAAGGTAGGAAACAACATCACAACCCCGCTGATCCTSAACACTGGGKCCCCACAAGGGTGCGTTCTCAGCCCTCTCCTGTACTCCCTGTTCACCCATGTCTGCGTGGCCATGCGCACTTACAACTCAATCCT
>NW_019947113.1:15418-16869 GCF_002910315.2 Salvelinus sp. IW2-2015 | reverse complement strand
GTCCACGATCATGTCCTTTGTTTTGTTGACGTTGAGTGTGAGGTTATTTTCCTGACACCACACTCCGAAGGGCCCTCACCTCCTCCCTGTAGGCCGTCTCGTCGTTGTTGGTAATCAGGCCTACCACTGTAGTGTCGTCTGCAAACTTGATGATTGAGTTGGAGGCGTGCATGGCCACGCAGTCGTGGGTGAACAGGGAGTACAGGAGAGGGCTCAGAACGCACCCTTGTGTGGCCCCAGTGTTGAGGATCAGTGGGGTGGAGATGTTGTTTGTTACCTACCCTCACCACCTGGGGGCGGCCCGTCAGGAAGTCCAGGACTCTGCCATTTGTTTAGMTTTAATTATCTTTAAAAATAATCATTGGTGATTATACTAACCCTGACCATTGTGATCTTAAGGTGACGCTCTCTAACCTTAAGTTATTTAATTCAACATGTCACCTAATCATTTTGTAGCCATTACTTTAATGGCTGGCTGACAAATGTTTTGGTGATTAGGAAAAATCCAGTCTTTTTGAAATTGGTCCATTGCTGATGCCCTCAAGCAGACACCAACCATATTTCAGTAGGCCCCCTACTATAATAGAAATGTCTCCGTAAAGAGTGGAACTAGACACCATCTATAAAGGCTGGGAGCCTGAGGCTTTAATACTTCACCATCTATAAAGGCTTTAATACTTCACCATCTATAAAGGCTTTAATACNCCTGAGGCTTTAATACTTCACCATCTATAAAGGCTTTAATACGTCACCATCTATAAAGGCTGGGAGCGTAAGGCTTTAATACTTCACCAGCTGTGTAAGTTGACGCTCCCATCATCATGGGGTTTGTTATGACAGGATTCAAGACAGATTTTCTATATAACAATATGGCATAACATTGTATTTCATAATAACTACAAATCAGTGAAAGATTCCTTAAGGGATATTATAGATGACATTAAGGAAACTGATACAGAGCAAAACCAATGAATAGTGTTTATGCCACAATTTGGGAATACATTTTACTAGTTACTAGTACATTTTACTAATRGTTTGTGTTATCTGGACAACTCTGATTGTTTTTGGGTTATCATTTGGCATATTCCACCCATTACTGCGATGGCACTTAGTCCCATTAAAGCCAATAGAGCCGGTTGGTGGTACTACGGTTACGTCAGCTTTATAAACTGGCTGGTTTGAGCCCTGAATGCTGATTGGCTGACAGCTGTGGTATATCAGACCGTATACCACGGGTATGACAAAAACATGCCTCTGGAGGGGTTCTTAACACGTTGGAGGTTGCCCTCTGGAGTTTTTTTTTTTGTGATCTTCCGCTCTCTTACTGTACATGGACATGATGTTGTCAGGATGGGAGGCTGTACCTGGGTCAGAGAAACCACAGGGTGATCATGATGTTGGCAGGGTGGGCTGTACCTGGGTCAGAGAAACCACAGGGTGATCATGATGTT
>NW_019947113.1:11779-14808 GCF_002910315.2 Salvelinus sp. IW2-2015 | reverse complement strand
GAGATGATCAATCACTCAAGTAGCTCTGTGAACGAGACGATCAATCACTCAAGTAGCTCTGTGAACGTGGACCGAGACGATCAATCACTCAAGTAGCTCTGTGAACGCGACGATCAATCACTCAAGTAGCTCTGTGAACGTGGACCGAGARGATCAATCACTCAAGAGGCTCTGTGAACGCGGACCGAGACAATCAATCACTCAAGTATCTCTGTGAACGCGGACTGAGACTATCAATCACTCAAGTAGCTCTGTGAAATCAGCAACATTAACGGGTCCAAATCGAGCAAAACGCTTCAAAATAAAAGTCTTCCATTTACTTATTTGATTTATTTGACCTTTTATTTAAGCAGGGAGTCACCATTGAGAACGAGGTCTCTTTCACAAGAGAGTTTTGTATTGAACACTTGAACATAACAAATTGGAGTATATTTTGGCTGTTTCAAGATGGAGTATATTTTGGCTATTTCTAATGGTTTTTTGTAAATAGGTATTCTTCCATCGACATGTGTATTAAACAATAACGTTAAATTATAAATGAGTTGAAAAGGAATGAATGATTCGAATTTTAAGGATTCTGCATTAAATATCTGGAGTAACAGTTTAATTTTCGTTCCACTAGATGGCGCTGTCTCCCATGCTGCTCCCAGTCAGGGGTCTGAGGGTTCACAAACACAATGTTTTACGCTCTTGAAACGCATCTGTGCATAGGTAGCTGTGCTGTACATTGTTATAAACAGTTATTACACTGCTATAGACTTATCACTGCTATTGACTGTTATAAACTCTTTTTCAATTATACATTGTGGCCCTGTAAGGGATCCTGAGTGGTGCAGAGGCGTCACTACAGACCCGGGTTCAATCCCGGGCTGTTTCACAACCGGCCGTGATCGGGAGTCCCATAGGGCGGCGCACATTTGGCCCAGCGTCGTCCGGGTTAGGGAAGGGTTTGGCCGGYGTAGGCCGTCATTGTGAAATAAGAATTTGTTTTTAACTGACTTGCCTAGTTAAATAAAGGTTAAATTAATCAAACACCGTTTCACCACTGCTCCCATCTTGGTTCATTCTGACCCGTCCCGTCAGTTCGTGGTGGAGGCCGACGCTTCGGATGTCAGAGTGGGGGCTGTCCTGTCCCCAGACCCGAGACCTGGTGACTGCACTCAGCTGGGGAATAGGGAAGCAGGTTCGTGAGGCGCAGCCGAACCCCGGGGGGGCCCAGATAACCGAATGTTTGTTTCTGACGCGGTCCGCTCCTCGGTCTTGGAGTGGGCCCACTCCTCCAGGCTTGCCTGCCACCCGGGCTCCCATTGGCTCCTGGCTTTTGTGCATCAAAGCTTTTGGTGGCCTACCACGGTTCCTGACGTCTCCTCGTTCGTCGCCGCATGCACGATCTGTGCACAGAACAAGACTCCTCGACAAGCTCCGGCTGGTCTCCTTCAACCTCTGCCTGTCCCTRACCGTGCCTGGTCTCACATATCCCTGGACTTCGCCACGGTTCTCTCCCCGTCTGATGGCAACGCCGCCATCCTGACAGTAGCGGACCGGTTTTCCTAAACCACCCACTTCCTTCCTCTCCCCAAGCTACCCTCTGCCTAGAGACGGCCCATAACTGCAGTAGGATGGGACAGATTGGTGATGGTGCAGTGTGGGATATTATGTTATGAAGGTGTAGGAATGTAACTGCAGTTATGTAATAACATGTTTCATTTGTCTGCTTCCAAAATGGGCTAAGCAGACATCACACACATCACACTCCAGGAGACAAAGCAAGCAACACAGTGAGTTCACAGGGTGAGACAGATGGTCTGTCACTTGTCATCGTATCTCCAAACACCAGAAATAGTTTCTCTCCTCGTAAAATACGCCAATTACAGAGACGTCATGTTCTCTTCCTCTCTTTCAGATCTCTGTTCCAGATAACGTATAATTTTACTTTTCTCTCCTAATTTAAACTTCCTGATGTTAATCCTTACTTTATCCGTTTCTGTTAACACTCATTTTACTTTACACACAAGCCCTTCTAACTAGGTATAAAAACCCAATCCTGTCTCCATGCTGTTACTCTGTTTATTATCTACCCTGACTGACCAGTCACTTTACCACTACCTACATTATATTACCTCAACTACCAACACTGCTGTTACTCTGNTACCTCAACTACCAACACTGCTGTTACTCTGTTTATTATCTACCCTGACTGACCAGTCACTTTACCACTACCTACATTATATTACCTCAACTACCTTGTTCCGCTACACATTGACTCGGTACGGGCCAGTGTTTGACTTGGGCAGGAGCTCAGCGGAGTCCCACCACCTCAGATGTTCTACTGCTTCAGTTCCTGTTCCTCGTATAGAATAGTATCTCAACAGTATTGATCTCCTGCACCTAAATATAAACAGTACCAGCACCCAACATGAGTACCAGCAGCTATTTCAGTCCAGGTCTAGATTACTTGTAGTTTTTCATGTTGTCTGTCTGTAATTGTGTAATGACTTGATGCTGCTTATCTTGGCCAGGACGCTCTTGAAAAAGAGATTTGAAATGTCAATGAGCCCTTCCTGGTTAAATAAAGGTTAAATAAAATAAATTAATTTATAAGGTCAAGCACTGGTACTATATATAACTAAATGTGTATATAGTCTCCTTATTGTTATTTTATTGTGTTACTCTTTGTATTTTTTGCTAATGTTTCTTACTTTTTAACTCTGCGTTGTTGGAAAAGGGCTCGTAAGTCAGCGTCTCTGTAAAGTCTGCTGTATTTGGTGCATGTGCTCGTAAGTCAGCGTCTCTGTAAAGTCTGCTGTATTTGGTGCATGAGACCAATACAATTAGATTTGATTGGATCTACTACTATCTTTTGTCTTTGGATAGACCAGGTTAGACCAGTTTAAACCAGTTTACCATCCATTTAGACCAGGTTAGAGCAGTTTTCCATCCATTTAGACCAGGTTAGAACAGTTTACCATCCATTTAGACCAGGTTAGACCAGTTTAGACCAGTTTACCATCCATTTAGACCAGTTTACC
>NW_019947113.1:9818-11083 GCF_002910315.2 Salvelinus sp. IW2-2015 | reverse complement strand
CTCTGTTTAGACCAGGTTAGACCTGTTTACCCTCCAGTTAGACCAGGTTAAACCTGTTTAGACCAGGTTAGACCAGTGTATCCTCCATTTAGACCAGGTTAGACCTGTTTACCCACATGTTAGACCAGGTTAGACCAGTATGCACTACCCTCGAAGCATTCATCAGTATTTATCTAATTTGACTAAACACTACAATGAAAACCCCACCAACACACACACACCCACACACCCTCCCCCTCTCCTCTAACCTCGCCGACTCCTTGCCAAGTTCACAAATTGAAAGCTCCCCTTGAGGGGTAGTGAAGGAGTGTACACTTCAGGGAGAAGTCGGGTGGTTCTGTGCCAAGTTCATTAACTTCCTCTTGACTGGGCGAGTTGCCAGGGCGACTGATACAATAGCCTAATATGTAAATGAGTTATTGGCCCCTGGCCTGTGATAGGTTGGGTTAGGATCAGCTGGTCTGTGGTTGGTTGGGTCAGGATCAGGTGACCTGGGCCTCATCTAGAGGGTCTCAGTTCCCTAAATCTGTATAATTAATAAACGTAATAGCTCAGCTGCTCCCTCTGCTCTCAACCCGTTCTCTCTCTCTGAATTCAATTTCAATTTAAGGGCTTTATTGGCATGGGAAACATATGTTTACATTGCCAAAGCAAGTGAAATAGATATTAAACAAAAGTGAAATAAACAATAAAAAATGAACAGTAAACACAAAAGTTCCAATAGAATAAAGACTTTTCAAATGTCATATTATGTTTATATACAGTGTTGTAACGATGTGCAAATAGTTAAAGTACAAAAGGGAAAATATACAGTGCATTCAGAAAGTATTCAGACCCCTTCCCTTTTTCCACATTTGTTTATGTTACAGCCTTATTCTAAAATGGATTAGATATATATTTTCCCTCATCAATATACACACAATACCCTGTAATGACAAGGTGAAAACAGGTTTTTAAAAAACAGAAATAACTTATGTTTCTACAACTTCATTGGAGATCAAATCAAATTTATTTGATTTACCCTTCTTACATCAGCTGATATCTCAAAGTGCTGTACAGAAACCCAGCCTAAAACCCCAAACAGCAAGCAATGCAGGTGTYGAAGCACGGRGGCTAGGAAAAACTCCCATGAAAGGCCAAAACCTAGGAAGAAACCTAGAGAGGAACCAGGCTATGAGTGGTGGCCAGTCCTCTTCTGGCTGGGCCGGGTAGAGATTATAACAGAACATGGCCAAGATGTTCAAATGTTCATAAATGACCAGCAG
>NW_019947113.1:8248-9198 GCF_002910315.2 Salvelinus sp. IW2-2015 | reverse complement strand
GTCTGGGACAGGTAGCACGTCCGGTGAACAGGTCAGGGTGCGATAGCCGCAGGCAGAACAGTTGAAACTGGAGCAGCAGCACGACCAGGTGGACTGGGGCATGGTCCTAGGGCTCAGGTCCTCCGAGAGAGAGAAAGAAAGAAAGAATTAGAGAGAGCATAATTCAATTCACACAGGACACCYGATAAGACAGGAGAAATACTCCAGATATAACAGACTGACCCTAGCACCCCGACACATAAACTACTGCAGCATAAATACTGGAGGCTGAGACAGGAGGGGTCYGGAGACACTGTGGCCCCATCCGACGATACCCACGGACAAGGCCAAACAGACAGGATATAACCCCACCCACTTTGCCAAGCACAGCCCCCACACCACGAGAGGGATATCTTCAACCACCAACTTACCATTCTGAGACACGGCACAACCCAAGGAGGTTTGGCTTTGTCAAGAGAGGCTTTATTACTGTCACTTTCAGTGATTTTGGTACACATCCGTTGGATAGAGAGCCGTTTATTATGTTCAACATAGGAGGGCCGAGCACAGAAAGCAGCTCTTTCAGTAGTTTAGTTGGAATAGGGTCCAGTATYCAGCTTGAAGGTTTAGAGGCCATGATTATTTTCATCAACGTGTCAAGAGATATAGTATTAAAAAACATGAGTGTCTCCCTTGATCCTAGGTCCTGGCAGAGTTGTGCAGACTCAGAAAAACTGAGGTTAGGAGGAATACGCAGATTTGAGGAGTCCGTAATTTGCTTTCTAATGATCATGATCTTTTCCTKAAAGAAGTTCATGAATTTATCACTGCTGAAGTGAAAGCCATCCTCTCTTGGGGAATGCTGCTTTTTAGGTAGCTTTGCTACAGTATCAAAAATAAATTTAGGATTGTTCTTCCTCAATTAAGTTGGAAAAATAGGATGATCGAGCAGCAGTGAGGGCTCTTCGATA
>NW_019947113.1:0-3993 GCF_002910315.2 Salvelinus sp. IW2-2015 | reverse complement strand
TATCTACAAATTCTATCTTTTGGGAGGGGCAGAAAACATTTTCAACCAGCGATTGAGTTGTGAGACTCTGCTGTAGAGCTCGTCACTCCCCCTAACTGGGAGGGGGCCAGAGACAATTACTCGATGCCGACACATCTTTCTAGCTATTTACATGCTGAAGCTATCTTGCCCTTGGAAACCTCTGACTGTTTCATCCTAACGTCGTTGGTGCCGACGTGGATAACAATATCCCTATACTCTCTACACTCGCCAGTTTTAGCTTTAGCCAGCACCATCTTCAGATTAGCCTTAACGTCAGTAGCCCTGCCCCCTGGTAAACAGTGTATGATCGCTGGATGATTCGTTTTAAGTCTAATACTGCGGGTAATGTAGTCGCCAATGACTAGGGTCTTCAATTTGTCAGAGCTAATGGTGGGAGGCTTCGGCGTCTCAGACCCCGTAACGGGAGGAGTATAGACCAGAGAAGGCTCGGCCTCTGACTCCGACTCGCTGCTTAATGGGGAAAACCGGTTGAAAGTTTCTGTCGGCTGAATGAGCGACACTGGTTGAGCATAAAAGTACATTTTTGTAATTTCTTTCCTTCTTAATGCGTTTGAGCCAATCAGTTGTGTAGTGACAAGGAAGGGTTGGTATACAGAAGATAGCCCTATTTGGTAAAGGACCAAAATAAATTCAAAAATTTAATACAATTTTATTTGTCACATGCGTCGAATACAACAGTGAAATGCTTACTTACAAGCCCTTAACCAACAATGCAATTCAAGAAATAGAGTTAAGAAAATATTTACTAAATATAATAAAGTTTTAAAAAATCAATCAAATCCAGGGGGGGGGTGTCAATGTAAATAGTCCGGTGGCCATTTGATTAATTGTTCAGCAGTCTTATGACTTGGGGGTAGAAGCTGTTAAGGAGCCTTTTGGTCCTTGCCAGCAAGTCCCTCTCATGGCAAGAATGAGAATAAGCTCAAATAAGCAAAGACAAATGACAGTCCATCATTACTTTAAGACGTGAAGGTCAATCAATCTGGAAAATGTCAAGAACTTTGAAGGTTTCTTCAAGAGTCGCAAAAACCATCAAGCACTGGCTCTTATGAGGACCGCCACAGGAAAGGAAGACCCAGAGTTACCTCTGCTGCAGAGAATAAGTTCATCAGCGTTACCAACCTCAGTAATTGCAGCCCAAATAAATGCTTCACAGAGTTCAAGTAACAGACACATCTCAACATCAACTGTTCAGAGGAGACAGTTCCTACCGCTGTGTCTTTGTGAGATGCAGAGTAGGGGAATGGATGATCTTCACATCTGTGGTTCCCACCGTGAAGCATGGAGGAGGAGGTGTGATGGTGAGCGGGTGTTTTGCTGGTGACACAGTCAGTGATTTATTTAGAATTCAAGGCACACTTAACCAGCATGGCTACCACAGCATTCTGCAGCGATACGCCATCCCATCTGGTTTGCACTTAGTAGGACTATAATTTGTTCTTCAACAGGACAATGACCCAACACACCTCCAGGCTGCTGTAAGGGACAATTTGACCAAGGAGGAGAGTGATGGAGTGTTGCATCAGGATACTGGCCTCCACAATCACCCGACCTCAACCCAATTGAGATGGTTTGGATGAGTTGGACCGCAGAGTGAAGGAAAAGCAGTCAACAAGTGCTCAGCATATGTGGGAACTACTTGAAGACTGTTGAAAAAAGCATTCCTCATGATGCTGGTTGAGAGAATGCCAAGAGTGTGCAAAGCTGTTATCAGGCAAAGGATGGCTACTTTGAAGGAATCTCAATTATAACCTATTATTTTGATTTGTTTAACACTTTTTTGTTACTACATGATTCCATATGTGTTATTTCATAGTTTGTGATGTCTTCACATATTATTGTACAATGTATTAAATTAGTAAAAATAAAGGAAAAACCCTTGAATGAGTCGGTCATAACCTACCATGTGTATTTTCTTACCAGTCATCAGCATTGGCGTCCTGACTGTGGCAAATGACCAGTCATCAGCTTGGTCCTGATGTGGCAAATGACCAGTCATCAGCATTGCGCGTCCTGACTGTTGGCAAATGACCAGTCATCAGCAATTGGCGTCCTGACTGTTGGCAAATGACCAGTCATCAGGCATTGGCGTTCCTGACTGTTGGAAATGACCAGTCATCAGCATTGGCGTCCTGACTGTTGGCAAATGACCAGTCATTCAGCATTGGCCGTCCTGACTGTTGGCAAATGACCAGTCATCAGCATTGGCGTCCTGACTGTTGGCAAATGACCAGTCTCAGCATTGGCGTCCTGACTGTTGGCAAATATGGACCAGTCATCAGCATTGGCGTCCTGACTGTTGGCAAATGACCAGTCATCAGCATTGGCGGGCATACATATCAACATTATTGCCAAGAAGCACTTGATTCATTTTCTCCTTTTTTTGCCTGGCGGCAAAACAGAGTATCCGACTTTCATTTATCCATATAAAATACAGTTTAGCAATCTGCTACAGACAAATCTCCTCCAGAAACAGATGGCTACCTGGCATTTTCCGATTACAGACACATCTCCTCCAGAACAATAGGGCTACCTGGCATTTTCCGATTACAGACACATCTCCTCCAGAACAATAGGCTACCTGGCATTTTCCGATTACAGACACATCTCCTCCCGAACAATAGGCTACCTGGCATTTTCCAATTACAGACACATCTCCTCCAGAAACAAAAGGCTACCTGGCATTTTTCATTGATCATTTTCTGATTTCGGATTCATTGCAGCTGGTTTTTGCATCAATATCAAAAATAATTTCTGTTGTAAAAATTAAGCACTGTTACTGGATTGTTTTCAATTAAAACTGGTAAAAAAAAAGAAACCAAAACAGCCTTTTAGCAAAAACAATTTCCTCAACAAGAATTTTGCTCGGACATGTCTGAATGAGTGGCGTGACGAGTGGGGTGATCTGAGTGGAGTGATCTGAGTGGGGGAGATCTGAAGTGGGAGATCTGAGTGGGAAGAGAAAACTTGAAAACTACTGCATAGAGGTTTGGGAACCATTTTACTTATCGATGACCATTGGTTTATTAATACCTTGTAAATTAATAGTGCATGGTCATGTGTTCCCTCCTGCCCGCTTAGCTGCTGTTTAATAATTAGGCTACATATTACAGCCAAAAACATGAAGGACTTGGCAGTACATATGTGTCAGCTCTCTCTTCCCCTCTCTCTGAATTAAACCATCTGTGTTTGACCATACAATGATGGGACTAGTTTATGATGCGGACAGATTCCAGGCGTTGTACTTCGTTTGATCATGCCAATGATGGGACTAGTTTCTGAGCCGGACAGAAGTTCCAGCGTTTTTTGTATACTTCGTTTGAAATCATTACAATGCATTGGTACTAGTTTTCTGATGCGGACAGATTTCAGCGTTGTACTTCGTTGAATGCATACAGTTGATGGGACTAGTTTTCTGATGGCGGACAGATTTCCAGCGTTTGTACCGTTTGAAATCATTGCAGTGGATGGCATTGCTTAGAAAGCGAATCCAGCTTTGTCAAAATAACGTCAAATTTGACTTTTTCGCAGCAGGTTAGGCGAATTACGCAGCAGGTTAGGATAATAACGGAGAGGGTTAGGAGAATTAGGTTAAGGCTTAGGATAATTACGGAGTGGGTTTAGGAGAATTTAGGTTTAAGGTTAGGATAATTTAACGGAGTGGGTAGGAGAATTAGGTTAAGTTAGGGATAAGTAACGGAGTGCGGTTAGGAGAATTAGGTTGGTTAGAAAAAGGGTTAGCATAAAATGCAAACAAAAGAAATTCAACTTTTGACATTAATTGACAAAAGCTGGATCCCTCCAGCCATGAACCCTTCTAGCCTCTGATGAGCGGAATTACATTTTTAGGCGGGGACTTTCTAGCCTCCAAATAGCTGTGGAAATATGTTAATGTAATCCGACACCATGAACCGGTCAGTAATATAAACATTAAACAAGACGCCTGTCTTC
>NW_019947112.1:22847-24800 GCF_002910315.2 Salvelinus sp. IW2-2015 | reverse complement strand
TGAGTAAGGGAGGAAGTATCATTAGAGGTAAGGGGAGGAAGTATCATTAGAGGTAAGGGGAGGAAGTAGCATTAGAGGTAAGGGGAGGAAGTATCATTAGAGGTAAGGGGAAAGTAGCATTAGAGGTAAGGGGAGGAAGTTGCATTAGAGGTAAGGGGAGGAAGTAGCATTAGATAAGGGAGAAGTGCATTAGGTAAGGGGAGGAAGTAGCATTAGAGGTAAGGGGAGAAGTAGCATTAGAGGCAAGGGGAGGAAGTAGCATTAGATCATTGAGATACAGCCCCTGGCTACGGTACAAACACTTAAAAGACACACCCTCTCCCCTCAGCCCTCAAATGAAGTGGACACTTCTGATGACGTTTCATGACGTCTGATGAGTGTACACTTGCAGGGCAAGGGGTGAGGGAGAAGGAATGATTTATAAATGGACCCCCCTTGCCCGGAAAGATTGGTTCCACCATTTATGTAATACTAGTTCCTACCTGTCCGTCCGTCCTTACGGTCCCCCACAGTCAGACAGCAGGTCGCTGATGCTGTAGTATCCAGGGAAGATTGGTTCCTACGTTTATGTAATACTAGTTCCTACCTGTCCGTCCGTCCTTACGGTCCCCCCACAGTCAGACAGCAGGTCGATGATGCTGTAGTATCCAGGGAAGATTGGTTCCTACGTTTATTAATACTAGTTCCTACCTGTCCGTCCGTCCTTACGGTCCCCCCACAGTCAGACAGCAGGTCGCTGATGCTGTAGTATCCAGAGAAGCTCCAGACACACGTCTCCAGGTCCAGACTGTTATAGAAACCCAGGGAGAGAGCTCCGTCCTGGGCTATGCTGTTCCGGAGGTGAGACCCTCCCACCACGCCGGCCACGGCCACCCCAGCCGAGGTGAGCCCCAGACGGGTGGCGCTGGCATCGCCTGGCCCCCCCTGGAGGTTGGAACAACGGTGGTTCCCCAACCGAGAGGGGTCGTGGTTCAAGGTTAGGGCCAGGTTGGAGAGGGGACGGGTGGAGATGAAAGGCAGCATACCTGGGGAGAGACAGGTGAGGGGTTAGACCCAGAGGGGTCAAAGGTTAGAGGTCAGGTATAGTGTCAATGTGACCGATTGTGATTGAGTGATCAAAAAAGGGGAGAGTTGAGAGGTGAGAGTTCAAAGGTGAGAGGTGAGGGGTGAGAGTTCAAAGGGGAGAGGTGAGGGGTGAGAGTTCAAAGGCGAGAGGTGAGGGGTCAGGGGTCAGGGTCAATTGAGAGGTCAAGGTTATGGCCAGGTTGGAGAGAGGACAGGTGGTGATGTGATGGGTGAGAGTTAAAAGTTTAGGGGTCAAAGGCAAGGGGTCAGGTACCATCTACATGTGGCATAGTGACTGTTAGCCTGATGAGGTTGGGGTGCTGTGGGTCGTCTGGTCCCGTGTAGCGGATCTTAGCAGAGAACGGTTCAGCCCCTATCGCCCCAGGGGTATGAGGAGGGCACAGACCTGTAAGAGGACATGACAACAGCTTTTAGGGTGACACAATAACTAATCAATCAATCAATCATGAGGAGGGCACAGACATGGGGATGACAGGAGAACAACAGTTAGGATATAAGGTAATGTAGCCTACTGCATCTAGTCTGAAGCAGAGACTTTTATTTGCACTTATTTTACTTATACTACTCACCCTCCTCCATGCTGACCTCCACCTGAGGGCTAGTCAGCCCCAGTCCTCCCCGTCCCGTCGTGCTCACAGCTCGGGCAGAGCACTGCACCCTGGCCCCTGCCTGAAGGTAAACAGCATCCAGCAGCATGGACCTGGTGGAGGAAAGGAAAGGGCTCAACTCTAACCTGGTAGAGGAAAGGAAAGGGCTCAACTCTAACCTGGTGGAGGAAAGGAAAGGACTCAACTCTAACCTGGTGGAGGAAAGGAAAGGGCTCAACTCTAACCTGGTGGAGGAAAGGAAAGGGCTCAACTCTAACCT
>NW_019947112.1:15299-20922 GCF_002910315.2 Salvelinus sp. IW2-2015 | reverse complement strand
GAGGAAAGGAAAGGGCTCAACTCTAACCTGGTGGAGGAAAGGAAAGGGCTCAACTCTAACCTGGTAGAGGAAAGGAAAGGGCTCAACTCTAGTGCATTCATTCACAACCCCATGTTGTATTAACTTTCAGAGCAGATTACCTCTTACCTTTCTTTCCCCTTTTTACATGTTACATTTTGGCCAATTAGCAGACGCTCTTATCCATTGTAACTTCCTGTATATAGTTAGTGCTTCCTACTTAAGGTAGCTAGGAGAGATAAACTCATATCACAGTCATTGTAACTAAAACTTTCCTCAATGAAGCAGCTATCAGAAAAGACAGAGCTTGTAAGACATGTGCAGTAATAAAGGTGTTAGTTGTTAAGTTTATTAGAGGGGTTCTTGTGAACCTGGTAGACGTGAGGAAGGTCCCAGCGTCGAGCTCCCTCGGTGGGCTAGCTACGCCGTCAGGAGTCCCTGGGGATCCCAGGAGCCAGCGGTACTCCGTCAGGGTGTTGTTGATACCCTCGGAGACGCAGAGAGACAGGGTACGACTATAGTCTGGGTAGCGGGGGTCACAGGCCTGAAAATGAGGAAGGCGGATGGGGGAGGGGTATAAAACACGGTTACCATGGAGATATTTGAGGGTTTTCCCAACCATATATGGTCCTACAGTTCATTCAGAAAGTATTCAGGCCCCTTCCCTTTTCCCACATTTTGTTACGTTACAGCCTTATTCTAAAATGGATTAAATAAAAACATTTTCCATCATCAAACTACACACAATACCCCATAACTACAAAGCCAAAACAGTTGTTTAGAAATGTTTGCAAATTTATAAAAATAAAAAAACGTATTTACATAAGTATTCAGACCTTTTGCTATGAGACTGGAAATTGAGCTCAGGTGCTTCCTGTTTACATTGATCATCCTTGAGATGTTTCTACAACTTGATTGGACATGATTTGGAAATGCACACACCTGTCTATATAAGGCCCCACAGTTGACAGTGCATGTCAGAGCAAAAACCAAGCCATGAGGTCGAAGGAGTTGTTCGTAGAGCTCTGAGACAGGATTGTGTCGAGGCACAGATCTGGGGAAGGGTACCAATAATGTCTGCAGCATTGAACGTCCCCAAGAACAAAGTGGCCTCAATCATTTTATTTTTATTTATTATTTTTTATACCCCGTTTTTCTCCCCAAATACGATCTTGTCTCGTCGCTGTAACTCCCCAACCGTCTCGGGAGGCAAAGGTCGTGTCATGCATCCTCTGAAACATGACCCGCCAAACCTTCTTAACACCCGTCCGCTTAACCTGGAAGACAGCCGCACCAGTGTGTTGGAGGAAACACCGTGGTCAGGGAGGTGACCAAGAACCTGATGGTCAATCTGACAGAGCTCCAGAGTTCCTCTGGAGATGGGAGAACCTTCCAGAAGGACAAACATCTCTGCAGCACTCCACCAATCAGGCCTTTATGGTAGAGTGGCCAGATGGAAGCCACTCCTCAGTAAAAGGCACATGACAGACCTCTTGGAGTTTGCCAAAAGGCACCTAAAGACTCTCAGACCATGCGAAACAAGATTCTCTGGTCTGATGAAACCAAGATGGAGCTCTTTGGCCTGAATGCCAAGCGTCACGTCTGGAGGAAACCTGGCACCATCCCTACGGTGAAGCATGGTGGTGGCAGCATCATGCTGTGGGGATGTTTATCAGAGGCAGGGACTGGGAGACTAGTCAGGATTGAGGGAAAGATGAACGGAGCAAAGTACAGAGAGATCCTTGATGAACAAAATGTTTTTGCTTTCTCATTATTGGATATTGTGTGTAGATTGTTGAGAAAAGAAAACCATTTAATCCATTTTAGAATAAGGCTGTAATGTAACTAAATGTAGAAAAGGTCAAGGTGTCTGAATACTTTCCGAATGCACTGTATGTCGGAGGGTGAGCAACTCACCGTCACACACACAAGGGGGTACCCGGTGGGGGGGTGGGGGCTGGTTGTGGTCGGCGCGAGGGTTGGGTCATCATAGACCAGTAAGGACACCACGAGGGGTACAGCAGGGAACGTGATGCCCCACACATCACCCCCCTCCTTCTCCTCAATGAACACTGTCGCCTTGGTCACCTGGAGGAGGGAGGCAAAAAACAGATGCAAAGTCTTTTATCCATCCTGTGATCTCTATTGGTCTCTACTGGTCTCTACTAGTCTCTACTAGTCTCTACTGGTCTCTACTGGTCTCTACTAGTCTCTACTAGTCTCTACTGGCCTCTACTGGTCTGTAATGGCCTCTACTGGTCTGTAATGGCCTCTACTGGTCTCTGCTGGTCTCTACTCAGTCTCTACTGGTCTCTACTACTCTCTACTAGACCTTACTGGCCTCTACTGGTCTGTAATGGCCTCTACTGGTCTGTAATGGCCTCTACTGGTCTGTAATGGTCTCTACTGGTCTGTAATGGTCTCTACTGGTCTCTACTCAACAATTGACTTTCATCAGCTTAATTAATCACAGTTAGATGTTCAACTAAATTGGAGTGATTTTGGATTTGGTTTGGTGTCTCACCTGTCTCATGTCTCTCACCTGTGTGTCAGCCACCATATGTTGGTCAGGTGTGAGCTGTAGGGTGAAGGCCTCTCTCATCTCTCCCTCCTCGTCATACAGAACCTCTACCTCTACCAGACACTCTGTCTGGCCCTCAGAAAACACCAGCTCTGGGGAAACGGGCAACGAGCAAGTTATAGTTGTTTGTTTTTCTATTAGATTGTTCCATTTGGGAAAAGCATACTCCCTGTAGTTACGCTCTTCCTCTTTCTCTCGGCATCTCTCCCCTCCCCTCCCCCCTCTCCCCCCGCCTGCTGGCACTTCTCCATTCTCGCCCCTCACGTTGTGACAGAGGTGTAGGGCTTGTCCAGACTGCCAAGCCATCTTTAGTGTGCACACGCACTACGTGACACCCTGGAACGTACGTGCCATGGCGCTGCAGCGGCATACCTAGCAACGGTTTATCGGTCGCCGGGGGAACCGCGGCTCACACAGCCGGTATCGGAGGCCTGGAGAACTTGATACAGACTCGGAAACATCAAATTAATTAATCAGTCATCAGCCAGTCATATCAATCACGCTACAGTCGTCAATCAATGCAATCACCTGACATCAGTCAATAATCTAGCCTGACATCGCGTCAAGTCAATCAATAAATCATCAAGTCAAAATTTTTCCTTACGGTCTCTCCAATCAATGAATCGTTGACTATCTCCTCTGCTCTCACCAGCAACAAGCCCAGATCTAATTGGCTTGCGGGATTCGAGACAAGGCGAAACTCTTCTCTCCCAATCTCTAAGTCTGCACACCAGAGCCGAATCATTGGCTGCTCACGTGCTCACCTACAACACAACACACGCAACACACACACAACACAAACACACACACAACACACACAAGCACAACACACACACACACAACACAGACACACTACAACACACATCACACACACACGCACACCCAGCACACACACATCACACACACAAACACACAAAGACACTACAGCGTCTGACGAGCTAACCTTGTGGAACCACTGTCAGTCCATCTCAAAAATCCTATTTTCCCTAACCCCCAATAACCCTACTCAACCTATACCCTAGCTCCTAACCTACTAACCAGAAACTAACCCGACTCCTATACCACACCCCCTAACAACTAACTAGCCCTAGAAATACTAAATTCCCCTAAACAAACCCTAGCTCCTAACCCTAAGACTAACAACCTACTCTAACCGCCTAAAAATAACCCTAGCTCCTAACCTAAACTAACCCTAGCTCCTAACCCTAAACTAACCTAGCCTCCTACCTAACCAAACTAACCCTAGCTGCCTAACACTAAACTAACACCTAGACTCCTAACCCTAAACTAACCTAGCTCCTAACCCTAAACTATACCCTAGCTCCATCCCAAATAACCCTAACCAAAACCTAGCTAACTCAACCCAAACACCCTACACTACCTAGCTCCTAACCTGATCAACACTACACCCGCCTACCAATGAACCCTAAACAACCACCACCTAACCTAAACTACCCACTCTAACCTAACCAAACAACCGCTAATCCTAAACTAACCCTCGCCAGACCGCTAAACACCTCGTCTATACCTAAACAACCTAGCTCCTAACCCTAAACTAACCCTAACCCTAACCCTAAACTAACCCTAACCCTAACCCTAAACTAACCCTAGCTCCTAATTCTAACACTAATCCTAACCTTAACCCTAAACCCCTTATAAATAGCATTTGACCTTGTGGGGACCAACAAAATGTCCCCAGCTGGTCAATATTTTGTTAGTTTACTATTCTTGTAGGGACTTCTGGTCCCCACAAGAATAGTTAAACACGTCCACACACACACGAACAAACACACACACACGTTTATGTGACAAATGGGGACGTCAGATGAAAAACAGCAAAATGAGGACACACCTTCCAATCTGTCCTGATGTCCATCTGTTTGTACTTTCTCTAATGAAAAGACCCATACCCTCTCTCTTACCTGGCCTGAAGGTGACGATGGAGTCATCAGTGTCTGGTCTCTCATCGTAGTCCATCATCACCTGGGCGGAACCCTGGCGCGTGTAACATCTGACCACGGAGGTGAGGCTTAGGTCGCCGTCGCGGGTTACCACGGCAACCGCCCGCCCGTCGGCCTCGTCCACCCGGAGCTCCACTTCCCTGAACTGCACCCTGGGTACTGAGGCAGAGACAGAGGAACAATGAGCTGTTATGAAACCTGAAACATTATACAACCTAATGTAGCCACTCTGAAGAGCAAAGTATAGACAATGCTAAAAAATAGGGACTATATTGTGTCTCCTAACTCCTATAACTCACAATAAGGTATATATTGTGTCTCCTAACTCCTATAACTCACAGTAAGGTGTGTAATGTGTCTCCTAACTCCTAGAACTCACAGTCAGACATGGTGTCGTTGATAGTAATGGTAGCCAGGCTAGGTTGTCCTAGTGATGCGTTACTGGGCATGCTCAGAACCAGCTGGAAAGACTCCTCCCCCTCCATCACCGGACCACCCAGGTCATCCAAGATGGCCACCTTCACCGTCACCACGGTTATGCCCGGTGGGAAGTCAACACTTTGGCCAATGCCCACGTAGTCTAACCCCGCTTGGAGAGAGAGGGGGGGGTGGAGAAAGAGAGAGAGAGAGATGGGGAGGGTGGAGAGCGAGAGAGAGAGAGATGGGACGGTGGAGAGAGAGAGATTTTGATGAACTCCCATATCTACTGGGTGAAATACCACAGTGTTCCATCCCATATTTATGTGTATTTATTTTCCCTATTTGTACATCGTTACAACACGGTATATATACATAATATGACATTTGAAATGTCTTTATTCTTTTGGAACTTTTTCATTTTTATTATTTATTTCACTTTTGTTTATTATCTATTTCACGTGCTTTGGCAATGTAAACATGTTTCCCCTGCCAATAAAGCCCCTTGAATTGAATTGAGAGAGAGGAGATGGTTGGTGAGAGAGGGGAGGGGGAAGGATAGATAAAGAGGGGGGTGGAGAAAGGGAGGAGAAGGGGAGGAGAGAGAAGCTCCTCTTCTTTCTTCTCTCTTCAGTCCTCTCTCTCT
>NW_019947112.1:13264-15274 GCF_002910315.2 Salvelinus sp. IW2-2015 | reverse complement strand
CTCGTACGATCGAGACTCGTATCGGGTTGCGGGAGACCTTCGCGTCACCTGGGCCGACCACGGGGGGGTGGTGGGAGCGCGAGGTACAGTACCGCGTGGTCAATACTGCTCATGCCACCCGACGCGTAGCAGTTGAGGAATGGCCGTGCA
Organism: Salvelinus sp. IW2-2015; assembly: GCF_002910315.2. Lineage (NCBI taxonomy): Eukaryota > Metazoa > Chordata > Actinopteri > Salmoniformes > Salmonidae > Salvelinus > Salvelinus sp. IW2-2015. Next base: position 15,124 of record NW_019947112.1, on the reverse strand, counting down.
GAGAGGAGTTATGTTTCTGTCTGTACTTTTGTACTCTATGTTAGTCTAACATATTACAGTTTCCCCCTGTTACTATTCATTACCTCGACGGATGTCTCCCCTCTGTCCCAGGCCTGGTGTCCTGGGACGGTCAGAGTACTCAGTGATAAGTGTGTGTGTTACCTGGAGGTTTATCAGTGGGAGGGTCTGGTTACCGATCTGTGCCCTAATGCATCAGTCACACTACGCTCCCGATCACACAGCCTGTTCACGCGCTCTGGGTAGGGGACACCAGCTATTTAGTCTCTTTCTAGCTCGCTCTATTCTTATTCGCTCCTCTCTCTCTTTCTCTCTCTTTCTTTCGGTTCTCTCTCGTTTTCTCTCTTTCCGCAAGTTTCCTCTTCTCTCTGTTCTCTGCCCTTCTCTTGTCCTGCTTTTTCTTTCTTGTGTCTATTCTGCTCTCTCTGTCTCTCTCTCTCGTCCTTCTCTCTCATCTCTCTCTCTTTTTTCTCTCTCTCTCTCTCTCTCCTTCTCTCTTCTTTCTCTTGCTCTTCTCTCTCTCTTTCTCTCTTCCATCGCTCATCTCTTCTCTCTCTCCCTCCCTCTTCTTCTTCTCTCTCTCTCTCGTTCTGTCTCGCGTGTCTCCTGTCTCTCTCTTCTCTTCGCTCCTCTACTCTCTCCTTCTGCCTCTCTCTCTCTGTCTCTCTCTCTCTTCTCTCTGTCTTCTCTCGCTCTGTCTCTCGCTCTCTCTCTCTTCTTCTCTCTCTCTCTCTCTCTCTCTCTCTTCTCTCTCTCTCTCTCTCCCTCTCCTCTCCCTCTCTCTCTTCTGCTCTCTCTCTTGTCTCTCTCTCTCTCTTCTATCTCTCCTCCGCCTCTCTTTTCCACCTCCTTTCCTCTCCTCTCTGTCTCCCCCTCTCTTTCTCACCTCCTCCCTTTTGGAGAGAAGAGAGAGAGAGAGGAATCGGGAAAGAGAGAAAACGAGAGAGAGACCGATAGAGAAAGAGAGAGAAAGAGAGAGAGAGCGATAGAGAAAGAGAGAGCTGAGAGAGAGATAAATAGTGTGTCCTCCTACCCAGAGCGCTGACAGGCTGTGTTGATCGGGAGCGTAGTGTGACTGATGCATTATGGGACAGATCGGTACCAGACCTCCACACTGAAACCTCCAGGTAACCACAACTCTCATCTACTGAGTACTCTGACCTCCCCAGGTACACCACAGGCTCTGGGACAGAGGGAGACATCCTCAGGTAAATGATAGTACAGGGGGAAACTGTAATATGTTAGACTATACATAGAGTAACAAAATGTACAGGAACAGAAACATAACTCTCTCTGCACGCCACTCTACTCACCGTCGGGTGCATGAGGCAGTATGACCACGCGTGTACTGTTATGCTCCGCCCTCACCAGCCCCCCCGTGGCGTCGCCCAGGGTTACGGCGAAGGTCTCCGCCAACTCGTATAGCGAGTCGTCGATGACGAGGACTCGACACGCCCTCTCGGCATCGCCGCGGTCGAAACGGAGGGCGCTGCGCCGGTCCTCTGGACGAGCGATGTAGTCAGAGTACGATAACACTGTACTGGGAACAGTTCCTCTGGCTGAACCTACGGAGGAGGAGAGAAAGGGACCGGTACAGTGAGGAGAAAGAGGCAGGAAACGGTTATCGAAGAAGAAGAAGAAGAAGAAGAAGAAGACATCGTTGTTTACCTTCCTGTGTGTAGCAGAGGACCGTGAGCTCGTTACTGAGATCTCCAGTCCTCCTGACAGGGATCAAAACCTCTCCAACGTCCTCCTCTACCCTGAACTCTAACTGTGGGATAAACACTACTGACTCTACAGAGAGGAGAGAGAGAGAGAGAGAGAGAGAGAGAGAGAGAGAGA
>NW_019947112.1:0-10507 GCF_002910315.2 Salvelinus sp. IW2-2015 | reverse complement strand
ACAGAGACAGTAGATGATGAGACAAGAGAGACAGAGAGAGACAGAGAGAGAGACAACAAAGGGCAGATAATCACAATCTATCAATTGTCAATATTAATCAGTGATCATGATCAATAATGTATTGATTATGTATTGATGAACTGATATTGTATTGTATAATCAATAAGTCCTTCCCTACCGTCCTCAGGGTCTAGTATCTCCACGGTAACAGAGCTGGACTGTCCTATCAGCGCCATCACCGGCTCAGACAGGACCAATCGGAAGCTTTCGGAAACCCTCGTACACCTGGTCGTCATGGATACGCAGTCGCCAGACGGCCCGGGTCTGACCGGGGTTAAACTGCACCTGTCTCGGGGGCGAGGCGTGGTAGTCCTGACCTCTCTCGTTGTGGATTGTCATGCAGGCTGACAGCTGGTTTTAGTGATGAAAGGTATTTGTCATGTATCGATCAGAGTTGCATTCAACGAAGGGAAATAGTTCACAAACATATTCAATTTGTTTTGTGTAGCCGTAAACACTTAGATCACTTTTTGTTAATATGATAAATACAATATACAAGGACAACAAACACAGCACAACATAAAGAGAGACCTAAGACAACAAACATAGCATGGTAGCAACACAACATGGTAGCAACACATGACAACACAACATGGTAGCAACAAACATGACAACACAACATGACAACACGCTGGGGTTCTGCTACTACATAACGTTGTGTGGTGGGTTGTGTGTTTGCTGGGTTTCTGCTACTATGATTCACAGTGTGGTGGTGGTTGTGTGTTTAATCTCTGGGGTTTCTGCTACTTACATAACGTTGTGTGGTGGGTTGTGTGTGTTTATTCTGGGGTTCTGCTACTATATACAGTTGTTTGCTGGTGGTTGTGTGTTTTTGCTCGGGGTTCTGCTACTCACAATACGTTGTGTGGATGGTTGTTGGTTGTTTATTTTGTGGTTCTGCGATAAGCTTAGCAGACGTTGTGTGGTGGCTTGTGTGTTTGTTGATGGGTTCTGCTACTATATAACGTTGTTGTGGTGTGTTGTGGTGGTTTTGCTGGGGTGCTGCTACTATAACTGTTGTGTGGTGGTTGTGTGTGTTTGCTGGGGTTGCTGCTGACTTAATAAACGTTGTGTGGTGGTTGCTGGGTTTGCTGGGGTGCTGCACTATAATTACGTTGTGTCGAGTGGTTTGTGTGTTTGGCTGGGGTTCTGCTACTACAACGTTGGTGTGGTGGTTGTGTGTTTTATCTGGGGTCTATGCTACGACATTCACGTTGGTGTGGTGGTTTGTGTGTTTTGTGGGGTTGCTGCTACTACAGACGTTGTGTGCTGGTTGTGTGTTTGCTGGGGTTTTTTTGCTGCGCTAAAATAATAACTAACAGTGTGTGGGGTTGGGTTTGCTTGGGTTGCTTACGTTGTGTGGTTTGTGTGTTGCTGGGGTTCTTGCTGACTATAACGTGTGTGGTGGTTGTGTGTTTATTCTGGGGTTTCGTCTACTATAATCTACGTTTGTGTGGTGGGTGTGTGTTTATTCTGGGGTGCTGCTACTCACTGAAACGTTGTGTGGTGGTTGTGTGTTTGCTGGGGTTCTGCTACTACAACGTTGTGTGGTGGTTGTGTGTTTGCTGGGGTGCTGCTACTACAACGTTGTGTGGTGGTTGTGTGTTTGCTGGGGTGCTGCTACTATAACGTTGTGTGGTGGTTGTGTGTTTGCTGGGGTTCTGCTACTATAACGTTGTGTGGTGGTTGTGTGTTTATTCTGGGGTGCTGCTACTCACTGACGAAAGACGTCTCCCCCAGATGGCCCCTCCTCCTCAGAGTGACCTCTAGAAACTGTGCGCTCTCCTGCACCGTGTAGAGCCGTGTCTCCATGGAAACCCAGGCCCACTGGACCCGGAATGGCTGCTGGGTCACACGGTTTCCTCCTGGCAAGTGGAGCATTTTAGCACAGATTGAACAAGGAGCCATGTTTCACCAGATGTGACGAGAGGAAGCCCAGTGGCCGGCAGTGGGAATAGCTGGAGCGAGGTGGATTTTGTCCGACATTCTGCTCATTTTCTCATCGATTGATGTCAATACAGTTTCCTCTTCCCAAAACTACAATCTGTTACGAACACAGTGGACTACGGTTTGTAGACTTTACCCTTTGGTCAAAAGTTTTAAATAAATGTGTTGTTTAGGAGTACAAAGGCAAACAATTCACAGAAAAGGCTTTGCCTAACGAAAGTATCCAAATACACTATATATACAAAAGTGGATTCTGCTATTTCAGCCACACCCGTGTCTGACAGGTGTATCAAATCAAGCGCAACACCATGCAATCTCCATAGACAAACATTGCCAGTAGAATGGCCTTACTGAAGAGTGACTTTCAACGTGGCATCGTCATAGGATGCCACCTTTCCAACAAGTCAGTTTGTCAAATGTTTTGACCCGCTAGAGCTGCCCCGGTCAACTGCCCCGGTCAACTGTAAGTGCTGTTATTGTGAAGTGGAAACGTCTAGGAGCAACAACGGCTCAGCAGCGAAGTGGTAGACCACACAAGCTCACAGAACGGGACCGTCGAGTGCTGAAGCGAGTAGCATGTAAAAATCGGTTGCAACACTAACTACCGAGTTCCAAACTGTCTCTGGAAGCAACGTCAGCACAATAACGGTTCGTCGGGAGCTTCATGAAATGGGTTTCCATGGCCGAGCAGCCACACACAAGCATAAGATCACCACGAGCAATGCCAAATGTCAACTGGAGAGGTGTAAAGCTCGCCGCCATTGGACTCTGGAGCAGTGGAAACGCGTTCTCTGGAGTGATAATCACACTTCACCATCTGACAGTCCGACGGCCAAATCTGGGTTTGGCGATGCCAGGAGAACGCTACCTGCCCCAATGCATAGTGCGCGACTGTAAAGTTTGGTGGAGGAGGAATAATGGTCTTGGGCTGTTTCATGGTTCGGGCTCCTTAGTTCAAGTGAAGGGAAATCTTAATGCTACAGCATACAATGACATTCTAGACCATTCTGTGCTTCTTCCCAGAAGAGTGGAGGCTGTTACAGCAGCAATGTTCCAACATCTAGTGGAAAGCCTTCCAGAAGAGTGGAGGCTGTTACAGCCAGCATGTTCCAACATCTAGTGGAAAGCCTTCCAGAAGAGTGGAGGCTGTTACAGCAGCAAGCTTCCAACATCTAGTGGAAAGCCTTTCCAGAAGAGTGAGGCTGTTATAGCAGCAATGTTCCAACATCTAGTGGAAAGCCTTCCCAGAAGAGTGGAGACTGTTATAGCAGCAATGTTCCAACATCTAGTGGAAAGCCTTCCCAGAAGAGTGGAGGCTGTTATAGCAGCAATGTTCCTACATCTAGTGGAAAAGCCTTTCCAGAAGAGTGGAGGCTGTTATAGCAGCAATGTTCCAACATCTAGTGGAAAGCTTCCCAGAAGAGTGGAGGCTGTTGTAGCAGCAATGTTCCAACATCTAGTGGAAAGCCTTCCCAGAAGAGTGGAGGCTGTTCCTAAGCAATGTTTCCAACATCTAGTGGAAAGCCTCCCAGAAGAGTGGAGACTGTTATAGCAGCAATGTTCCCAACATCTAGTGGAAAGCCTTCCCAGAAGAGTGGAGGCTGTTATAGCAGCAATGTTCCTACATCTAGTGGAAGCCTTCCCAGAAGAAGTGGAGGCTGTTATAGCGCACAATGTTCAACATCTAGTGGAAAGCCTTCCAGAAGAGTGGAGGCTGTTATAGCAGCAATGTTCCAACATCTAGTGGAAAGCCTTCCCAGAAGAGTGGAGGCTGTTATAGCAGCATTGTTCCAACATCTAGTGGAAAGCCTTCCCCGAAGAGTGGAGACTGTTACAGCAGCAATGTTCCAACATCTAGTGGAAAGCCTTCCAGAAGAGTGGAGGCTGTTATAGCAGCAATGTTCTACATCTAGTGGAAAGCCTTCCCAGAAGAGTGGAGGCTGTTATAGCAGCAATGTTCCAACATCTAGTGGAAATCCTTCCACGAAGAGTGGATGGCCTGTTATAGCCAGCAAACTGTTCCAACATCTAGTGGACAAGCTTCCTACAAGAAGAAACCCCCCCCAAAAAACCGGCCAAAAAAAAAAAAAGCGGAACTGCGGTTTTAAATAAGTGGCCAGTTAACAAACCACTGGGACTGCTTTCCTGAGAAGGTTAACTTCATGGCTCCACTCCTTCCGTGTGGAAGAGGACTACACACCAACAACCGGAACTCGCACTTCCACGACGATAGTTCGGGCGAAGCCAGCAATTCGCGTCCTCTCCGTCATTCCCGCTGCTGCTAAATTAGACAATGCAACTGGAACTTTCATACCATCCGGAGCTGGCCACTTTCTATAAGTGCCTGATTTATCTGGCCACCGCCCGTCTCTGACACATATGGGCTCTTACTTGTCCTTCTCAATCCACTGCCCCCCTAATCGAAATGGAATAGTATTTCCCTAGGAATGTGATGTTGCGCGGGTGTTGTGCATAGGCAGCAATTGCTCTCCACCAATCATATGGTGGATAGGTCGCCATTCCGTATGACCAGAGGTGAAGGATGTTTGGTACAGCAGCAGCAAAGAGGGACCTAATCTGCCATCGAGAACACCATTTCTTTTGATGAGATACTCGACGAGCAGTGTTCCTACCATACTTATGGTTCATGTAGTGTACACTGCGCCCGGGCCTAGGAATGGCGCTCAATACTGATGGCTTGCTCTGAGCTCCGTTCCTTCCGGCTCCGCCAGTCTCCCCGTTGCTTGTGCTGCCCACTATGACTTCGACTGTGTTTCACCCTCAGTTCAGAGCACTACTAGCCGGCTGGGTGCTCAGTGTTGGGTTCAATTTAGAACTATGCTTGTTGCATCATTAGTCAGTAACGGGATCAGAACTCATTGCAAGTAGACGCAAATATTGGTGTCCGCTCTTGACATTCAGGTTTCTACTGTGACTTGTCCCTAGATGTCTTAATATTACCATAGTGAGACGTATCTCTCTCGCGTGTGTCGCTATACCTCAGACCATGTTCTCAGTCGTTCGGAAAGCGTCAGCAGCCTGGAGAGACTCCTTTCACGATTGCGGAATGCCAACACCGGAGTCTCCAACCGGGAGCTTGTCTCAGACATAAAGATAATATACTCTGGCCTAAGATCGTTCAGGGCTTCTAGCAACAGATGATTGTATTCGGTCGTTTGCTCTCTGCTCAGTAATGAGGTTGCGCTAGCTGCAAAAAAATGCAACAGTTCTATTCTACACTTGGTTCCTCATTTTTGGCATACACATAGCCATGTTATTGAGGGGAGGCGTCACTAATAGAACTGTCCACCTCCAGTTAGACGCCGCAGAAACTATCTCTTTGACACCCACAAGATTTCCAATTTACCACTTTTGCATGACACTTACAGGGAAACTACTATACAGAACCCTTCCGCAGATGCCTCAACAAAGGCGGCTCTGTGTCGCAGTTTTGACTTGGCTATCCCCTTAATGAAATTATAAAATATACAGACCACTAATTCCATTTGGCTTAAATACTTAAACCCTTTAACATCATCCTCAGCTCTGGTATCTTCCCCAAAATTTGGAACCAAGGACTGATCACCCCAATCTACAAAAGTGGAGACAAATTTGACCCCAATAACTACCATGGGATATGCGTCAACAGCAACCTTGGGAAAATCCTCTGCATTATCATTAACAGCAGACTCGTACATTTCCTCAGTGAAAACAATGTACTGAGCAAATGTCAAATTGTCTTTTTACCAAATTACAGTGTGACAGACCACGTATTCACCCTGCACACCCTAACTGACAAACAAACAAACCAAAACAAAGACAAAGTCTTCTCAAGCTTTGTTGATTTCTAAAAAGCCTTCGACTCAATTTGGCATGAGGGTCTGCTATACAAATTGATGGAAAGTGGTGTTGGGGGTAAAACATACTATAAAATCCATGAACACCAACAAGTGTGCGGATAAAAATGGCAAAAAACACACATTTCTTTCCACAGGGCCGGGGGTGAGACAGGGCCGGGGGGTGAGACAGGGATGCAGCTTAAGCCCCACCCTCTTCAACATATAGAGTATATCAGTGAATTAGCGAGGGCAGTAGAACAGTCTGCAGCACCCGTTCTCACCCTACTAGAATCTGAAGTCAAAGGTCTACTGTTTGCTGATGATCTGGTGCTTCTGTCCCCAACCAAGGAGGGCCTTACAGCAGCACCTAGATCTTCTGCACAGATTCTGTCAGACCTGGGCCCTGACAGACCTGGGCCCTGACAGACCTGGGCCCTGACAGTGGATCTCAGTAAGACCAAAATAACGGTGTTCCAAAAAAGGTCCAGCTGCCAGGACCTCAAATACAAATTCCATCTAGACATCGTTGCCCTAGAGCACACACAAAACTACACATACCTTGGCCTAAACATCAGCGCCACAGGTAACTTCCACAAAGCTGTGAACGATCTGAGAGACAAGGCAAGAAGGGCCTTCTTTGCCATCAAAAGGAACATCGAATTTGACATACCAATTAGGATCTGGCTAAAAATACTTGAATCAGTTATAGAACCCATTGCCCTTTATGGTTGTGAGGTCTGGGGTCCGCTCACCAACCAAGAATTCACAAAATGGGACCAAATTGAGACTCTGCATGCAGAATTCTGCAAAAATATCCTCCGTGTACAACGTAAAACACCAAATAATGCAGAGTAGAATTAGGCCGATACCCGCTAATTATCAAAATCCAGAAAAGAGACGTTAAATTCTACAACCACCTAGAAGGAAGCGATTCCCAAACCTTCCATAACAAAGCCAGATGAACCTGGAGAAGAGTCCCCTAAGCAAGCTGGTCCTGGGGCTCTGATCACAAACACAAACACACCCCACAGAGCCCCAGGACAGCAACACAATTAGACCCAACCAAATCATGATTTTTTTGTTGATAAACTCCAATATCTACTGGGAGAAATTCCACAGTGTGACATCACAGCAGCAAGATTTGTGACCTGTTACCACAAGAAAAGGTCAACCAGTGAAGAACAAACACCATTGTAAATACAACCCATATTTATGTTTATTTATTTTCCCTTTGGTACTTTGACTATTTGCACATCATTGCAACACTGTATATAGACATAATATGACATTTGAAATGTCTTTATTATTTTGGAACTTCTGAGAGTGTAATGTTTACCGTTCATTTTTGTATTATCTATTATCACTGCCTTTGGCAACGTTAACATATGTTTCCATGCCAAATAAAACCTTACAATTGAAAATTGAATTGAGAGGGAGAGGGAGAGGGAGAGGGGAGGGAGAGGGAGAGGGAGAGGGAGAGGGATAGAGAGAGAGAGTAGAGAGAGAGAGAGTAGAGAGAGCAAGAGAGAGAGAGAAGGTAGAAGAGAGGAAAAGGACAGAGAGGGAGAGAGAGAGTGCAGAGAGGCGAGTAGAGAGAGAGAGAGAGTAGAGAGAGAGAGGACAGAGAGGAGAAGAGAGAAAGAGAGCGAAGGAGAGAGAGAGAGAGAGAGAGGAGAGAGAGAGAGAGAGAGAGAGAGAGAGAGAGAGAGAGAGAGAAGAGAGAGAGAGAGAGAGAGAGAGCGACGGCCTTACCGTTGTATTGAGACGGTGAAGTAGAACACATCACTGGGTAAAGGCGTTGCACTCGAGAGAAAGAATATAACAGAATTCTTCTCTGGTTAGAATTATCATCTGAGAGAGAAAAGTGAGGTTCTGAATACATCTGACATTTAGAGTTTTCCCCACCATTACCCACCAGTTTGAGCCATCAAAACGTAATCTCCCCAAAAATATAACTCCAGACATTAGAGATGTTGATACATGGATTATAAAGCAATACATGAGTCAGATAATAGCAAATCTCCCAGTCCAGTCGTCCTGGTCCTACCCTGAGGAAGGAGCTGAACCTGCGTTCCCAGCAGGGCCTGTGTTGAGATGACCCCCACGCGGTGCCTCTGACACCCAGAAGGTGATGTCCTGCCTGGGCTGGCCTCGCTGCCTTGGTCCGCGCTGGGGCGCCTCCGATTCTTCTTGGTTCTCCACCCTCAGGACCTTACTGTGAACAGCAGCCCCAACTGTCCACTGTATAGCTAGGGTGCTAGTCGTAGTAACACCTGTGCTGTAATAGCTAGGGTGTAGTCTAGTAACACACTGGTCCTGTATAGATAGGGTGTAGTTAGTAACACACTGTCCTGTATAGATAGGGTGTAGTCTAGTAACACACTGTCCTGTAATAGGATAGGGTGTGTCTTAAGTACACCTGTCCTGTATAGATAGGGTGTAGTCTTAGTCGCATATGTCCTGTAATCAGATAGGTGTAGTCTAATAACACACTGTCCTGCATAGATGGGTGTAGTGTACTAACCATACTGTCTGTATAGATAAGGGTGTAGTCTAGAACTACAACTGTCCTGGTATAGATAGGGTGTAGTTCCTGTAACACCCCTGTCACTGTATTAAGAATGGGTGAGTCTAGTAACAACTGCCTGTAAATAGATCAGGGTGTAGTCTAGTAACACACTGTCATGTATAGATAGGGTGTAGTCTAGTAATCACCCTGCTCCCTGTATTAGATATGGGTGTAGCTAGTAACAACTGTCCTGTATATGATAGGGTGTAGTTAGTAACGAACACTGTCGCTGTTAGAATAGGGGTGTAGTCCTAGTGACACACTAGTCCTGTTATAGATCGGGTGTAGTTCTAGTAATACATGTCCTGTAAAGATAGGGTGTAGTCTAGTAACACGACTGTCCCTGTATAGATTAGGGTGTAGGTCTAGTAAACACACTGTTCCTGTATAGATAGGGTTAGTCTAGTACACACTGTCCTGTATAGATACGGGTGTAGTCTAGTAACACACTGTCCTGTATAGATAGGGGTGTAGTCTAGTCAACACACTGTCCTGTATAGATAGGTGTAGTCTAGTAACAACTGTCTGTTAGATAGGGTGTAGTCTAGCTAACACACTGTGCTTATAGATAGGGTGAGTCTAGTAAACAAACAACTGTCCTGATAGATAGGGTGGTAGTCTAGTAACACACTGTCCTGTATAGATAGGGTGTAGTCTAGTTAACACACTGTCCTGTAAGAAGGGTGTAATCTAGTAAACCAGACTGCCTGTAATAGATAGGGTGTAGTCTAGGTAAACACACTGTCCTGTATAGATAAGGGTGTAGTCCTCGTACCACACGTCCTGTATAGATAGGGTGTAGTCTAGTAACACACTGTCCTGTATAGATAGGTGTAGTCTAGTAACACACTGTCCGTATAGATAGGGGTGGTAGTCCTAGTAACACACTGTTCCTGTTAGATAGGTGGTAGTCCTAGTAAAACATACTGTCCTGTATAGATAGGGCTGTATCTAAGTAACATACTGTCCTGTATAGATAGGCGTGTAAGTCTAGTAACACACTGATCCTGTATGAGATAGGGGTGTAGTCTAGTAACACAGCTGTCCTTATAGATAGGGTGTAGTCTAGTAACACACTGTCCTGTATAGATAGGGTGTAGTCTAACTATAACACAAGTACTGTCCGTGTTAGATATGGGTGTAGTCTAGTAACACACTGTCCTGTTATATGATACGGGTGTCAGTCTAGTAACACACACTGTCGCTGTATAGATAGGGTGTAGTCTAAGTAAGCACACTGTCCTGTAAGATAGGGTGTTAAGTCTAGGTGACACACTGTCCTGTATAGATGGGCTGTAGTCTAAGTACATAACTGTCCGTGTATAGATAGGGTGTAGTCTCTAGTAACAACTGGTCCTGTATATGAAGGCGGTAGTCTAGTCACACACTGTCCTGTATAGATAGGTTGTAGTCCAGTAACACACTGTCCTGTATAGGGATCCGGGTGTAGTCTTAGTACACGACTGTCCTGTATAGATAGGGTGTGTCTAGTAACAAACTGTCGCTGTATAGATAGGCGTGAGTCTAGTAAGACACTGTCCTGTATGATAGGGTTGTGTCTAGTGTAACACACTGTCCTGTATAGATCGGGGTAGTCTAGTAACACAACTGTCCTGTATAGATAGGGTGTAGTCCTAACAACTGGTCTGTATAGATCAGGGTTTGTAGTCTAGTAACACAACTGTCCTGTATAGATAGGGTGTAGTCTAGTAACACATTGTCCTGTATAGATAGAGGGTGTAGTTGAGTAATACACTGTCTGGTAAGATAGGGTGTAGTCTAGTAACACAACTGTCCTGTATGAGATAGGGTGTAGTCAGTAAGCACACTGTCCCTGTATAGATAGGGTGTAGTCTAGTAAACACTGTCCTGTAATAGATATGGGTGTAGTCTAGTAACAACACTGTCCTGTATAGATCGGGTGTAGTGCAGTAACCACACTGTCCTGTATTAGATAGGGTGTGTTCTACGTACACACCTGTCATGGTATAGATCAGGGTGGTAGTCTAGTAAACACGTCCTGTATAAGATAGGGGTGTAGTCTAGTAACAGCGAGCTGTGCTGTATAGATAGGGTGTAGTCTATGTAACAC
>NW_019947111.1:23666-24802 GCF_002910315.2 Salvelinus sp. IW2-2015 | reverse complement strand
CCGTGCTTAATCAAATGCACCTTTTTAAAATCTAAAAGTTCCTCCCACTGGCTTCTGCAAGTGCAACCTCATTGGTGTCAGGAAGAAATGGATTGTGCAGAAGCTGACATTGATAGTTGACATGATAAAAGACAACAAGTTTAGTACTTCTTATAACTGAAAGTGATGAATGCATATACCATTGTCATGTGTCTGGCCAGACCCAACATTGTAGAACAGGCAAAATGTGTCAAGTAGTTTTAATTAATTATTCTGAGTAACACCAATGAGACACTATCACTTACCTGGGACAGGTTAGTGACAAGCAATGGGACGATGAGGTAAACTGCATTCACATTCTTTAGGAAACCTATGGTAACAYGAAGATTACTGTAAAAGGGACAGGTAAAGAAAGAACATATGAGGGAGCTCTGACAATTTAGACATCTTTAGCAATTTACCTACCAGAAACAAAGGTAAACAAATCTGTTTACACAAGTGTTGTGAACCACATTCCCTTTTACTCCAGACCCAGTCTGTTCCCAAACAGAAAGCACATGGTAGGCAGAAGAGAACATTATATTTGAAGGACGAGGTATTTTGAAAGTCAAATTGTTTATTGAGCAAATCATGCAAGAGTAGCAGGAACACCAGGCTAAATCAAAAGCATAACCGTAGAACCTAAAAGTGTGTCAGCAATATCGCAGAATCAGATGTCAATTTTAGTCGTATGGTTATAAAAAAAATTCATACCAACGTGGCGTCCCAACATGTAAAACAATTTGCATGACGATACGCAAGTGAAGAAGAACCTCATTTCAAACAAGTGCATTAGTTGGCATATTTCCCCACCTCAGTTACCTTTGCCCTTCTCTTTAAAAGGAGGCACAGTAACAGGGGAAAGACGATTAAGGAGTTGGGCAAACCAAATTATGATCTCCCTATCTAGCTTGTTGAGGGGTCGGGCCTTCTGTTCAAGGCTTGTCGCTTCTGCTGAGGCGCGGGGGCCGGTCGCTTCTGCTGAGGCGCGGGGGCCGGTCGCTTCTGCTGAGGCGCGGGGGCCGGTCGCTTCTGCTGATGAGGGCCATGCGGGGAGCCGCTCGCTTCGCTGAGGCGACGGGGGGCAGACGAGTCGAGACATTTTCTGCACGAGGCGG
>NW_019947111.1:19810-21700 GCF_002910315.2 Salvelinus sp. IW2-2015 | reverse complement strand
GCACCAGAGGAGGCTGGTGAGAGGAGCTATAGGAGGACGGGTTCATTGTAATGGCTGGAATGGAATCAATGGAACGGAGTCAAACATATCAAACATATGGAAACTCTGTTCCATCAATTCCATTCCAGCCATTAYAATGAGCCCATCCTCCTACAGCTCCTGTACTGCACKTCACATTTGAGCAGTTTCATGTACAGATATTTGGACAGAGATGGTAATATCCGTTACAGCTCAGACACACCGGAAGGATTGTCAAATGTTTGCCTGACGATTAGTATCTAACACCTCCCAACAATGTCGGCTGTCAATCTCTTTTGTGTTCTCTCAGAAAAGATTGTGAAGTCGTCAACCACTCAGCTTTGTTAAAATATTCCAACCCAGAAGGTAGCGTTTGTTGGCAATGCATGTCTGTGTGTGTTGCTTTATGGTCTAGTCAATGTTAGCTAGCTGTGCTGGTGTTGTAGAAAGACCTTGTTGATACTAGTCAGATGGCCACATCTAGATAACTAGCTAGCAAGACGACGAAGAAACATTTTGATCCYCTCTCCAWAATTGCATACAGCCCATAGAMACATTTRTTTAGCTACCTGGCTAAAGTTAMCTAAATGGTTACCATGATTRGCTAGCTAGCTAGCTGTTGTGCTAGCATCATGCACTCACCACACCATTAGTTTCATATGAAGTGTGTGTGAAGCTAATGTTAGCTTGCTAGATAGCTAACTAATAAGCTAGTTTACATTATCAAACCTAACAACAAATCCTTCTTCAATCACAAAACTCTTAGCTAGACATAAAATATATAAAGACTTGAAATAGAAAAAAAGTTGTATTTTGCAGCGTTATTGTTTTAGGTAGAACAATTCTGATGAAAAGGCCCTCTTTTTCTTGTCGCTCCCCCACATGGAGCTTCGTGCTCTCTGATTGGCTCAAAAACAAGTTGTCAGCCAAAGTCAGATTCATCCGCACACAGCAGGTATGTKTTTTGTTCTAGCAAGATAATGATTGGCTTCCCACCGTGATAAGCACCAATCCGCACTCAGACAATGAATGCTAAACATTGAATGAAAGTTGATTTGATCAAAAATGGAGCACATATGAGTTTATAAAATATTTCCCTCAACATTTCTATGGTAGTATTTTGGCTTGGCTACTTTGAAGCACGGTAAGACATGCCTCATAATATGAAGAAAACACAATTAAGGAACGGGAAAAATATAGAGAGGGTAATGATATAAACAACTGTCTTCTGGTAGATGGAAAGGCTTTCCCAAAAACCTTCTCTATTAAATGTTAACCAGCTACAAAGTAGCCTATCAGATTGACCTGTCTGTATTGAATAGTTTATCATCTGGTAAATTTAATAGGAGTGACCTACTATTGGAGGTATTCAATAGTAGCATACTATAATTCTAACAGGTTGTACTCCTACCCCCACTGGAGGGCAACTATTATCGCCAACAGTTCAACTTAGAATACTGACAGTTCATCCGATAAGAAGCTGCCTCTGATTGAGAACAATACCCGGCCAAACACAAAGAAATAGAAAACCTAGAAAATAAGAAACTAGAATGCCCACCCTAGTCACACCTGGCCTAACCAAAATAGAGAATAAAACCTCTCTATGGCCAGGGCGTGACACTATAACTCATCTCACATTAATCATATACCTTGCACATGAACCACCGCCCATTTGGGTAAGAACAAAATGAATGTATTTTAGTTGTGAACCCTTCGTTTGTCGTCAATCTCGGTCAGAACCACGCCCTCACGAAGGTTTGTTTCGGTGGACTCTCCGTGGGTGTAAGGCTCTGATTGTCCACCAGAGGCCACATTGTTCCTTCTCTTAGTTGTCTGTGCTGTAGTGGAGTGTTTTCAGAGCAGATATTCAGA
>NW_019947111.1:9237-19559 GCF_002910315.2 Salvelinus sp. IW2-2015 | reverse complement strand
GCCATGGATCATCACTGGAGGCTTCTTGCCATGGATCATCACTGGAGGCTTCTTGCCATGGATCATCACTGGAGGGAGGAGACGTATGGGCAGTCTGGTACGTTGAGCTGCCACAGGGCTCACCAGGCTGGGGAGACATACGGGGGGATTAGTTCTAGGCGCAGGCACAGGACTCACCAGGCTGGAGAGACATACAGGAGGCCGTGTCCTAGGCAGAGGCACCGGATACACTGGACCGTGGAGGCGCACTGGAGGTCTCGAGCTAGGAGCCTGCACAACCCGTCCTGGCTGGATGGTTACTTTCGCCCTGCAGATGCGGAGCGCAGGCACAGGACGCACTGGGCTGTGTAGACGCACCGGAGACACAGTGCGCAGAGCCGGTGCAGGATATCCCGGGCCGTAGAGACGTACTGGCGGCCAGATGCGCTGATCCAGCATCCWCCGACCTGGCTGGATGCCCACTCTAGCCCGGCTGATTCGGGGAGCTGGAAGGTAGCGCACTGGGCTGTGCACGCGCACTGGAGACACCGTGCGCTCCACCTTATAACACGGTGCTTGACCAGTACGACGCTCACCACGGTAAGCACGGGGAGTTGGCTCAGGTCTCCAACCTGACTCAGCCACACACCCCATGTGACCCACATTTTTTMGGGGGGAGCTGCCTCTCGGGCTTCCTTGCTAGCCGAGTCCCTTTGTAACGCTGCTGCTCTGCTCTTGCTGCCTCTAGTTCCTCCTGTGGACGGCGATAATCCCCAGCCTGCCTCCAGGGTCCCTTATCGTCCAGGATCTCCTCCCAATTCCAGGAATCCTGGACACACTGCTCCTCCTTACCACGGTTCTGTAACGCTCGTCTGATGACGAAGGAGTGGACCAAAGCGCAGCGTGGTACGTGTTCATAATATTTTAATAAATTAGAACACTTGAACAAAAATAACAAAGAGACAAACAAACATTTCTGTAAGGTAACTAAACTAAACAGAAAACATAGAAATAAAGAAACTATAATGCCCACCCTAGTCACACCCTGGCCTAACCAAAATAGTGATTAAAAACCTCTCTATGGCCAGGGCGTGACACTATAACTCATCTCACATTAATCATATACCTTGCACATGAACCACCGCCCATTTGGGGTAAGAAAAAAATGAATGTATTTACGTGTTGAAACCCTTCGTTTGTCGTCAATCTCGGTCAGAACCACGCCCTCACGAAGTTTGTTTTGGTGGACTCTCCCGTGGGTGTAAGGCTCTGATTGTCCACCAGAGGCCACATTGTCCTTCTTCTTAGTTGTCTGTGCTTGTAGTGGAGTGTTTTCAGCGCAGATATTCAGATGCACCATGAGATGGGATTTTATCCTACACACCTTGTGTCTTTAGTCAGTTTGAAGCACTTTACACTCACAGTTGCAGACTGGCAATGTTCAGGTCTGGGAGTTATCTTCTTCACCTCGGGTTGAGGTTAAGTAATAACCATTTCCAACATGTAGCTAAATCTCCATGCTTTTCTGGTCTGGTATGTTAATTCTTAGCAAGTACTTTTAAGCACTTTGGCCAAAGGGGGTGTTCCGTCATGCTGACATGAACTCTGACATCACTCGTGGCGTGTCTAGTCACTGTGCATAGTTTATATGAAAAACAATTCTCAATAGAAACTAAAATCACATTCCTATCTTAACAAAAATAATTTCATACATTTTCATATCACAGACAACGTATTGGATGGGAAACTTGACAGATAAAATGTGTACACTTTCCGAGTTACAGTATTTTTCTTGATACCATTAATGACATCATAAAAAAACAATGTGACATGATTATTCTTTAGATCCCCAGTTACCATTCCAAACATTCGGATGTTATAAATATTGTTCCAGTGTTTACTTCTTGGACATTATAGTTTTGGCGGGAAAAGGTCTTCTGTAGACAAAAMAACATTCCTTTACCAATACTGAAGAGCAAGAGGGAGATCATGTAGTCAACAAAAAATGTGAAACATAAAGATATATTTTATTTTTAATAAGATTCTTCTCAACAATTCTAACAATTAACAAATTTAGTCAGTTGCAGTTCATATAAGAAAATCAGTCAATTGAAATTAATTAATTAGGTTGTAATCTATGGATTTCACATGACTGGGCAGGGGCTCAGCCATGGGTGGGATCCACTTGGGAGCCAGGCCCAGCCAATTCTGGGTTTTTCCCACAAAATGGCTTCATTACAGACAAATACTTAGTTTCATCAGCTGTCTGGATGGCTGACCACCACTTCACCTGTTGCGTTTACATTTTTGTCCAGTATAGTTTCCGCATGACAGTGTAGATGAAATACTGCAACCTGTCCAGTAGATGGCAAGGTGTAGGCCTGTTCAAAGCACTAACTCTCAATTCTGTGACATGGGGAATCAGATTGATGCTATCAAATTATTTTCTCTAAAAACATTTTAAAAACTGTCAGATCAATCAGACCCTGGCTACCAATTGATTCCAGATCCTTCAGACCCCCCCCAAAGGTTTCAAAGCAGCCCCAGGGGACATTATCTCAGTGCCAAATGTTCTTTAATCAAACCTTTTACTATTGAGTCCACTTTAGTTCCTCCATAATCAGATTACCCGTAACAAGTCGCTTGCCGGTCCTAAAACATCAACTTCCCGCTCACCACGTTGATTTGTCATTCCTCCATAAACTGTCAGTAACTAGTTCCATGAAAAATTCCTACACTGTCAGAACGCTAAGAACAGTTCTTGAAATAGTTTCACGCCTTGATACCAAGAAAAGCAAAAGTGAGTCACCAGGCAGGCTTTCAGGTTAACACATTTAATGGCCCCAGATTAAAGTTAGCACAGCATGCTTCATCAAATGCACCTTTTAAAGTCTGAAAGTTCCTGTCAGGGGCAACCTCAATGGTATCAGGTAGAAATGGATTGTGCAGAAGGCCACATTGAGAGTTCACATGTCTGAGACACATTTTGTACTTCTTACAGCTTTAAGTTGAGAATGCATATACACGATCGCATCCATGGGTCTGCCATACCAACATTGTAGAACAGGCAAAATGGGTCAACTTGTTTTAATGTTTCTGAATTAGGCCAAGGAGAAACTTGTGTCCCTGGGACAGGTTGACAGGCAATGGTACGATGAGGTAAACTGCATTCACATTCTTTAGGCACCTATGGTAACAGGCAAATTACTGTAAGTCAAACACCCTACACAAAAGGGACAGGTAAAGTATGAACACATGAGGGAGCTCTGACAATGTAGAGAACTTTAACATTTGAACTACCAGAAACAAATGTAAACAAATCTGTTTACACAAGTGTTGTGAACCACATTCCCTTTTACTCCAGACCCAGTCTGTTCCCAAACAGCAAGCACATGGTAGGTAGAAGAGAACATATTTGAAGGAGGAGGTATTTTGAAAGTCAAATTMTTTATTGAGCAAATCATGCAYGAGTAGCAGGAACACCAGGCTAAATCAAAAGCATAACCGTAGAACCTAAAAGTGTGTCAGTAATAAAACCAAATCAGATGTCAACTTTAGTTGTGCGGTTATAAAAACAAATCCTACCATTGTAGCGTCCACCTATGTAAAACAATTTGCATGACTATGCGCCAGTGAAGGAGAACCTCATTTCAAACAAGTGCATTAGTTGGCATATTTCCCCACCTCAGTTACCTTTGCCCTTTTCTTTAAAGGGAGGCACAGTAACAGGGGAAAGARGATTAAGGAGTTGGGCAAACCAAATTATGATCTCCCTATCTAGCTTGTTGAGGGGTTGGGCCGTCTGTTCAAGGCCTGTCGCTTCTGCTGAGGCGCGGGGGCCGGACGCACCTGCTGAGGCGCGGGGGCCGGACGCACCTGCTGAGGCGCGGGGGCCTGACGCACCTGCTGAGGCGCGGGGGCCGGACGCTTCTGCTGAGGCGCGGGGGCCGGACGCTTCTGCTGAGGCGCGGTTGGCAGTTGCATCTGCTGAGGCATTTGGACCGGACTTCACACTTGACAAGGCATTGTGTTCAGTAGCTTTAGCATTTGGCCCAGACACCACACTTGCTTGGGCATAGGTTCCAGTTTGTTCAGGTCCAGTGTAGGCAGCATGCCCATTAGCGTTACCTTGGAAACAAAGAAAATATTGTGGTAAAATGCCAGCCTTAAGCTATCGGAACTAGACTACTGTGATTTGAACTGAAGTATGTTAAACAAAAACACACCTTTAAGGCTTAAACAAGTTATCCCTCCAATTAGCAGGCAGCAAATCCAAGAAACACTACAAAACATTCAGACAGTTAAACATAAATAACCAGTGAACACTTTAAAACAAGATAAACCAACCAGATAAATACATTGAAAAACTAACCTCAAAGAGAGTCCAAAAGTCACAGCCATTTTAGTGATCAAAACCACAACAGTATTCAGAACTAATGCTAGACAGACAGCCTGCAAGAATATCCCTGTTGCTTTGTCTAACAGCTGTTTTGGTTGCACCTCATAAAGGAYTCCCAGACCCTTCTAACCTGGCTGGCTAATTATGTACAGCTGTCAAGCCAATGAACTTCATTTCAATCTCTGGATTTCATTCAGCTGGTGTGAACTGGTGTGCTGGAGGGTGGAGTTTGCACATCATGGACCAATCCGACGGTATTAAAGAGTGAACTCTACCCAACCATACCGGATTGAGCCAATTGTTTTTCAACAGGAGTCATCCGTTAACGTACGGTGAACAACAGAGATGAATGTACGACAAAAAAAACACACAAACCAAATTCAGTGGTAACCACAAAAGTGTAGAATAACACATATGGAGTAATGCAGTAACCAAAAAAAGTGTTAAACCATTCAGAACATTTTAGAATAACACATATGGAGTCATGTAGTAACCAAAAAAAAAGAAGCAGCTCCTTAACTTCTCTAGGGTAGGGGGCAGCATTTTCACGTTTGGATGAAAAGCATACCCAAATTAAACTGCCAGCTACTCATCCCCAGAAAATAAGATATGCATATTATTAGTAGATTTTGATCTTCTTCATTGGGAAGATTCCTAAGCGACTTGCTTGCAGTTCCTACGGCTTCCACTGGATGTCAACAGTCTAGAGAAATTGGTTGAGGTTATTCCTTTGTGTAATGAAGAAATACGGCCATCTTGAAGTCGAGTCACTCTAGGTGTCCTGTGAGATAGAAGCGCATGACCAGAAGGCAGGCTACGGTTGGTTTTAATCCTGTATTGAACACAGATCATCCCGTCTTCAATTTTATCGATTATTAACGTTAAAAAATACCTGAAGTTGTATTACAAAAGTAGTTTGACATTTTTTGGCAAAGTTTACAGGTAACCTTTGAGATATTTTGTCGTCATGTTTGAGCAAGTTGGAACCTGTGTTTTTCTGGATCAAACGCGCCAAATAAATGGACATTTTGGATATATCGACGGAATTAATCGAACAAAAGGACCCTTTGTGATGTTTATGGGACATATTGGAGTGCCAACAACAGAAGCTCGTCAAAGGTAAGGCATGAATTATATTTTTATTTCTGTGTTTTGTGTCGTGCCTGCAGGGTTGGAATATGCTTATCTCTCTTGGTTTATAATGGTGCTATCCTCAGAAAATAGCATCGTATGCTTTCGCCGAAAAGCCTATTTGAATTCTGACATGTTGGCTGGATTCACAACCAGTGTAGCTTTAATTTGGTATCTTTCATGTGGTGATTAATGAAAGTTTGATTTTATAGTAATTCATTTGAATATGTGCTCTGCATTTTCTCAGGCTTTTTGCCAAGTGAGACAGTAGCGTCCCGCCTAAACTCAGATTTTGGGATATAAATATGAACTTTACCGAACAAAACATACATGTATTGTGTAACATGAAGTCCTATGAGTGTCATCTGATGAAGATCATCAAAGGTAGTGATTAATTTTATCTCTATTTCTGCTTTTTGTTACTGCTCTCTTTGGCTGGAAAAATGGCTGTCTTTTTCTGTGATTTGGCTCATACCTAACATAATCGTTTGGTGTGCTTTCGTCGTAAAACCTTTTTGAAATCGGACACTTTGGCTGGATTTACAACAAGTGTAGCTTTAAAATGGTGTAAAATACTTGTATGTTTGAGGAATTTAAATTATGGATTTCTGTTGTTTGAATTTGGCGCCCTGCAGTTTCACTGGCTGTTGACGAGGTGGACGCTACCGTCTCACATACCCTAGAGAATTTAATTATAATCACTATGTTTACTTCACAAGCAGTAATTATACCAGTTGACTGCACATAGCATGGAACAATAGTGGTGACACTCACTCCGCAGCAACCCAGACCCTCTACTGTCGGAGATTACACATACTGACTCAAATAAATAATTTAAATGAATTCAAAAATAATATAAATCAGTATAATTACGTTTCATTGGACTTACCAATGGAATCATAAGTCGTATTTATATTACACTGCTCAAAAAATAAAGGGAACACTTAAACAACACAATGTAACTCCAAGTCAATCACACTTCTGTGAAATCAAACTGTCCACTTAGGAAGCAACACTGATTGACAATAAATTTCACATGCTGTTGTGCAAATGGAATAGACACAAAGGTAAATTAAGGCAATTAACAAGACACCCCCAATAAAGGAGTGGTTCTGCAGGTGGTGACCACAGACACTACTCAGTTCCTATGCTTCCTGGCTGATGTTTTGGTCACTTTTGAATGCGGCGGGTGCTTTCACTATAGTGGTAGCATGAGACGGAGTCTACAACCCACACAAGTGGCTCAGGTAGTGCAGCTCATCCAGGATGGCACATCAATACGAGCTGTGGCAAGAAGGTTTGCTGTGTCTGTCAGCGTAGTGTCCAGAGCATGGAGGCGCTACCAGGAGACAGGCCAGTACATCAGGAGACGTGGAGGAGGCCGTAGGAGGGCAACAACTTGGCGATTCAACACAATATTACTTGGAGATAAGGAGTTTACCTCATATCTCAACACACAGATAGACAGGTTTTTGGAAATAAATGTAGATAACGAAGTATGCCCAACTGTTGTCCTAGGATGCTCTTAAAGTATATATGAGAGGGGTTGTATCATGTCTTGCTCTTCACGTAAGAAAAACAAGATCCATAAAGAATTAGACTTAGAAAGAAAACAGTTTAGATAGAAATGCGAACACCCTTCAACAGTTGAACACTTTGAAGCTTCACTATAACACAGTAAAACACCTGATCTGCAGATCCCATGATATCCAAGACAACAATACATTGGGCAAGGTGAAAGTGCAGGGGAAAATGCTTGTTTTAGAACGGACCACCTATAAAACCCAGATGGTAGCATAACACATGGATCCGTCTGAAATCAACTCAGTCATTAAAACATTTTATCACAAACTTGATCAATTTCAAAAACAGAAGTTGAAAGGAGGATATAGATGATTTCCATTTTACCAATGATAAGGGAACCAGACAAAATAAATACGGATAGAAACATTACCGAGGTGAATTTTTGGAGGCCGTCAATAATCTAGAGATTGGGAAATCCCCTGGTAATGTTGGATTCCCAGTGGAATTTTATACACACTTTCGTCCTAAATTACTAAAGCCTATGTTACTTATGCTCACAGCAGCTCTAGAGAAAAATGAACTACGATCACCCTACAAGTACTTAAAATGAAAGATAAGGATCCATTGTCATGAGGATCCTTCCGCCCAGTATCACTCTTGAATGTGGATTACAAAATCATTGCTAAGGTACTGGCTTTTCGCATAGAAACAGTGATGCAAAAGTTGATTCACTCAGATCAAACAGGGTTAATACGGAACAGGATGTTTTCAGACAATCTCCACTGGTTTTATTAATATAATCTATCATACCAGGCACTGGAACGTTGCATATGTGGCAGAATCAAAAGAAGCTGAAAAAACATTTGATTGGGTGGAATGGGCATATTTGGTGGCTGTTTAAAAAAAGTTTTGTTTTGGTGCATTATTTATTTCCTGGATTAAGTTATTGTACAATTCCCCCAAAGCATCTGTATAAATAAATGGACAGATCTTTGAATCATTTAAGTTATCCAGAGGGACAAGACAGGGATGACTTTTGTGCTCTTTTTTTCCCCCCCTAGTCACAGAACCCTTAGCATCAGTAATTACAACTCATGGTTTAATCCAGGGCCTAGAGATCGGTGGAGATCAACATGTGATGTCATTTATCTGAACCAGAAATGACATTCTCTGTCATTTCTTTTTACTACTGTTGGACGTATGGTGATCAGGATTCAAAGTGAATTAGGAGAAAATTAGAAATGGGAATTATTTCAGTTACGGCTCCTCAAGTAAATGTAAGGGGAAATGGTCAATGAGACATATTAAATAGCTGGCTGTACTGATGCTATTCACTCTGTAGGAGGCATATCAAATCAATTATTTTCTTTTTAAAAGAAACTTTCATTAAAAAAAATAAAAAACTTTTTTTTTCATTGAAAACCAAATGTTTTAGGCTTAGTGATAGTGAAACATCAATTCTGATCTTCATTTTTGACAGTTCATTGCAAAAGTGATATATTTTAGTAGTAAATCTAGCTATTTCTGCCCCTAGCGGTTAACTCGACCATTGAAATCGTGAAGTAGAGGCACCTTAAGAAGGTACCTTTGGTAATTGGAGCGTGCCAATATATTTTGCCTGATGCTTCCTTGACTAGAGTGACATTACACAAATCGAAAGGCAGTAAGGCACATTTCTGCATATGACCAAATTCAAATAATGTTGGTTACTAGTTTCATGCACATCTACATGTGCTTTTACAAAGAAATGAAACATGTAAGCTATGAGGATTAGTCGTAGTTACGTCCGTCGTAAGAAGAAATAGATCACAACGGTCGTCATGTCAACTTGGTGTATTTGTTCCCAACTGATTGGTGGCAATAGTTTGCTAAAACAGTGGCTAAAATGTCAATGTTTGTGAGATCTAATCCCACATGAGGCACATATATATTATCCTTTATGTACAAAATTCATCCCGTGCCCACACAATTTTTATTCCGACAAGTAAAAGCATACCTGGTCGCCCCGGTAATAGATGTACGTTTTTATACAGTACCCTAACCAATCTGAGAGTTAATTCGACCATTGGAAAAATATCTACTGCTTAAATACTGCYGGTTGGATTGAATTGAGCCCCTAATCTTKATTTTTCAAGGTGATGATTGCACTTTTCTTCCCAACACAATACCGCAATAAATGTGAGTCCACATTTCAAAGATTTGTTTTTGGGGGATTCCAACCTACACTGCAAGGGGAAATAGATGTCAGAAGATCAGTGCTTTACCACTGTAAGCGAACTGTCCAAAACCATATTTGCTTGCAATGCACATCATTGTATTATCAGATCAGTGGACTTCTGGTAAGTTTGCTTTAGTGAGCAAGTGTTGGGATCAAGTGTAACTATGTTAACCCTCACCCAAAATGAATGCTGTATTTATGAGTAATTCCCCCCACCCACAACTTCTCACCTGAACGCATTTTTTCATTTTAGGGGGTTGGGCAAAGGCTGAAATTGGGGTTGAGAGTTACCCTTTAATATACTGAACAAAACTTTAAATGCAACATGCAATAATTTCAAACATTTTACTGAGTTACAGTTCATTTAAGGAAAGCAGTCAATTGAAATAAATTCCTTAGGCCCTAATCTGTAGATTTCAAATGACTGGGAATACAAATATCTGTTGATCACAGATAACTTTTTAAAGGAAGGGGCGTGGATCAGAAAACCAGTCAATAGCTGAAGTGAACAACATTTACCTCATGCAGCACAACACATGTCCTTTGCATAGAGTTAAACAGGCTGTTGATTGTGGCCTGTGGAATGTTGTCCCACTCCTTTTCAATGGCTGGTTAACATTCACAGAGGACTTGAGTCCTCTTCCATTTGGGATCTTTACAGTCCCATTGATCAAACAACGATGAAAAGATAGGCTCTCTCTCCCTCAGTTATGCACAGGCTGTGCTCATTGGTAACTTATAAAACACACACACATATTACACACAGCTTCTCTCCTAGTGTGTTGTGGTAACTTATAAAACACACACATATATACACACACAGCTTCTCTCCTAGTGTGTTGTGGTACTTATAAAACACACACACATATACCAACACAGCTTTCTCTCTAGTGTGTTGTGGTAACTTATAAAACACACCACACATATACACACACCAGCTTCTCTCCTAGTGTGTTGTGGTACGTATAAAACACACACACACACACAGCTTCTCTCCTAGTGTGTTGTGTAACTTATAAAACACACACACTAACACACAGCTTCTCTCCTGTGTGTTGATGGTGTACTTAT
>NW_019947111.1:7457-7976 GCF_002910315.2 Salvelinus sp. IW2-2015 | reverse complement strand
CTTCTCTCCTAGTGTGTTGTGGTAACTTATAAAACACACACAACTTCTCTCCTAGTGTGTTGTGGTAACTTATAAAACACACACAACTTCTCTCCTAGTGTGTTGTGGTAACTTATAAAACACACACACACACACAGCTTCTCTCCTAGTGTGTTGTGGTAACTTATAAAACACACACACACACACAGCTTCTCTCCTAGTGTGTTGTGGTAACTTAACACTCAGATCTCGCTCTAACTCTGAGGAAGTTAGACGGATAACTAACTTCAAGGAGAAAGAGAGAACAGAGCAACTAGCTTCTAGAACTCTGTCCCCCAAACACACAGAATGCCAAATGTGCCGGGAGCACTAGAGGGATTTAGATTTGAGATTCCTCTCTCCGTCTCTGTGTAAGAGATACGACTGATGGGATTGGAAGTGACAAGGCTATAATTCAGTTTGGTCATGGAGCAGTCCCTTACAGGATCCTTCCCCTCTTTTCTCCTCTCTCCCTTCATCCTTCCCCTCCCCTCTCTCCCT
>NW_019947111.1:0-7432 GCF_002910315.2 Salvelinus sp. IW2-2015 | reverse complement strand
AGAATAGGAGAGGAAGAAGGGGAAGGACGAGGGAGAAGGGAAGACGATGGGAGAGTGGGAGGGGAGAGGGAGAGAGGAGTATGGGAAGGACGTGATGGAGAGTGGAGAGGCGAAGGGAGAGAGGACGCAGCGGGAAGGATGACCTAAGGGAGACGGAGGAGAGGGGAAGAGAGAGAGAGGAGTAGGGAAAGGACGAGAAGGGGAGGGGAGGGAGAAGGGGAGAGAGGGGATTGAAGTGGACAAGGCTATAATTCAGTTTTTGGTATGGTCATGTCCCCCTTTACAGGATCGCTCTCCCCTCTTTTCTCCTCTTCTCCTTCATCCTTCCCCTCCCCTCTCTCCCTTCGTCCCTCCCCTCCCTTCTCGTCCTTGACCCTCTCGCCTTCTCTCTTCCTCTCCATCTCCCTTCGTCCTTCCCGCCTCTATCCTCTCTCCTTCCCTTTCCTCTTGTTTGAAGTTCGTGCATCTTCGCTCGACGATGATCTTAGTATCTAGCGCCGCGGATGGGAGCGGGATGTGATTGTAGGCGCCCCAGATCCCTGAAAATAAGTGGGCTCCCATCGTCTCTGTCCCTCGGCCTCTCCTCTCCCTTCCCCTCTCCACTCTCCACTGCCTGTTCGCTTCACCATTGATTACAGTCCTCCCCTCAGCGCCGGTCACTCCCTTTCCCACTCAGATTTCCCTTCTCTCCTTCCATCTTCCTCATATGAACTGGTGGGTGATGTAGAGTGAAAACATGTCAAGGCCTCTAATCAAAAATAGCTGTGGGATCAGGCCATGGTCCTGGGTGACTCAATAGACTTGCACCCTCGTTTTCATCCCTCTATCCTGCCATCTCCACTCTCTCCAAGTCCCGTCCTCTAAGCATTATGAGTGCCGCTGGAGCAGCGATCACACGAGCACTTCACAAAGAACATCCCCATTGGATTCTGGGTGGGCTGTCCCAGGTTTGTTTTCCGGTAACCCCTATTGAACGACACCTTTGGCTAACGGCGAATGTTACGCCGGGCCGCGCCCTACACCCCAGAGCGTGGTTCCGTGGGTTATTGCTTTATTTGTCGGAGTGCGCGGCTATCTACGTATGTTTAAGGTGGGTGTGGGCGCACCTGTTCAGGGTGTACAATCGTTCGTTGTGTTGTGGAACTTATGTAGTACGTCCTTGGGTAACAGATGATTGGTGTATTTCGCTGGTCTAGGGTTCTTACTAGGTGTTGAGTTTCACGGGTGTGTTTAGTGTGTCTCTGATTGGATACTTAATATTGGCTTAGGTGGGTGGTGCAGGTGTCTGGCTTGGGTGTGGGCGGTTGTGAGGCGGGCCGCAATGGTGCGCCGTGTGGCCCGGTGGATCGTGCCGAAGCTAGGGTGCGGGACTTGTGAGAAATGTATGGACTTCTCTGGGCCATGGGCTAAATTTCAGAAGCTACCATAGAGAAGAGGAGGAAACAAAGCCATATACGGCTGACCCTAGCGTGGGCCCAACAGGTGATCGACCAGCCAAGGCTACATGTAGAAGGTCCGGTAGGACATGCGATAGCCGGTCTCGTGCCAAGCAGCGCGGGCGCAGCAAAGCTTAGGTGACCGCGTCCTTCCTTGAGAAGCCGGCGAGTGCGGTTTAGTCGCACGCCGTCGTTTTGGCTCTTGGCTAAAAATCTAGATTGGCTTTCTGGACAGCACGACGAAGCCTGTCGTTATGTAAGTAATGAGGGGACTTTGCAGTGTTAAGAATCCATGATAGAGGTCCTATATACTGGGACAGTGGTCTGGTTATTAGTATAGACCATTCGATGGATAGATGTCTCGATAGGGCTGACAAGTCCTGGTGATATATTCGAAGTCGACATGGATAGATGTCTATTAGGGGCTTGTTCAGTAACCTGTTGCCTTATGACACTCATAGGGATTAGAAGTCCGTATAGGCGTGACAAGTCTGGTCTGTATAGAGCCGACGCACTGATTAGATGGTCTATAGGTACTAGGACAGTCTGTATGTATGGAGGGCCAAGCCATGAGTAGAGTGGTATGGTTTGTGGCTAGACAGTCTGTATTATTAAAGTACCGTACCGGATGATATGAGAAGTGCCTATAGAGTGACAGTCCGTGTATTTATAGACCATCCCTGATATGGATATTGTCTATATGGCTGGACAGTCCCTGTGTATGATAGACGACTATCTCGGATGGGGATGGATGATGTCGGAGTATAGGACTGACGTCTGGTTGATTATCAGACACGTCATGATGGTATGTCTATTAAGACTGAACAGTCGTGTGTGATGATAGAGCTCAACCGCATTGATAGATGTCTATGAAGCTGACAGTCTGTATTATAGACAGACTCGATGATTAGATGTTGCTACTTAGACTATGACAGTCTGTATGTATATGACCAACGGCATGATAGTATAGGTCTATATGACTGGACGAGGTGCTGTAGTATAGGAGCTACGCATGATAGATGATCTAGAGGGCTTGACAGTCCCTGTGATTATAGAACCCACGGCGGATGATAGATGGTTCTATAGTAAGGCTGACAGTCATGTATTATAGAGTCCACCATTGGATGGAGATGTCTAGGTAGGCTGATCAGTTGCTGGTCTATAGACCGGACCATGATGAGGATGTGCTGATAAAGCGGACGTCTGGTATTATAGACGCACCCAATGATAGAATTGTTTAGTGATGACGTGGGCACAGTGGCTGTATTATGATGACCACCGATGGGGAATAGATGTCTATAGACTGACAAGGTCTGTATTATAGACGCACGAAATGCCTAGATGTCTTATAGACTGAGCAGTCATTGGGGGTATTTAATAAGATCCACCATGAATAAGATGTCTATAAGAACTGACAGTCTGGTATTATCAGACCAGTGCCATGAAATAGAATTAGTATGACTGGACAGGTCTGTATTAGTAGAAGCAGGGCGCGATGATGAGGATGTCTATAGACTGACAGTGTGTCGTAGTATGTATAGACTGAACGCAATTGATTAGAGTGTAGTAGGTAGACTGAACAGTCTGTCTATTATGTAGAGCCACCATGGAATAGGATGTCTTTCGTAAAAAACTGTGAGAACTAAAAGGAGGACAGTCTGGTTCTGCTGTTCTTCATAACTATCTTCTCTGTCCGGTTTTTCTTCATCTTCTTCGTGGTCCTTTCTTCCTCGTCTTCTCTGTTCTCGACGTCTCCGCGTGGCCAACTTGCCGCCAATCAAGGATTCGTTGCTGCTGTCTCACTGATTGTGGTCTGTAGACGCCCTGCTGAGTCTCTCTTCTGGTGTCAATCAGGTGCTCAGCCACATCCGATTTAAACAAAGTTAATCTCGATCATTCGAAAGGATCAAATAAGTCTGTATGACTAACAGATGGGAGAGCTGCTGAGAAAGGGAGTAGAAGAGGGAGTATGATGTGATAGTGTATGAGGCCGATGGTGAGTGAATATTGTAGACCACACCAGTGTCTCAGTAACGCCGCTACGGCCCTAAATGAGGATACCTTGGTAGGTCTGTTCCCTATAGTACTAATTGGCCTGGTCAGGAAATCAGTGCACTTATGTGGGAATTATGGTACGCATTTAGGATGTAGGCCCAGGTGACTCAGTGCCGCCTTCCTAAGACTCACAGACCCTTCCTGAGAATCATGGCACACCTTCCTAGAACTCACACCCTTCTAGAACTGCACACCCTTTCCTAGAAAACTCACATCTCCATTCCTAGAACTCCACACCTTCCTAGAACGCAACCCGTCCTAGAAGCTCAACACCCTTTCCTAGGAAACGCACACCCTTCCTTAAGAACTCCACACCCTTCCCTAGAACTCACACCCTTCCTGAACGCACACCCTTGTAACCTAGAATTCACACCCTTCTAGAAATTGCACACCCTTCCTAGAACTGCACACCTTCCTAGAAGCTCACACCCGTCCCTATAACTCACACCTTCCTTAGAACGACACCCTCTCCTAGAACTCACACCCGTGGGGCCTATAACTCACACCCTTGCCTAGAAACGCCACACCTTCCTAGGAACTCACACTGTGAGCCTCCTAGAATTCACACCCTTCCTAGAACTCACACCTTTCCTAGAACTCAACGGGACCCGTCCTAGATCTCACACCCGGTCCTAGAACTTGCAGAACGCACACGCCTTCCTAGAAACTCACACCCTTCCGTAGAGGACGCACACCCTTCCTAGAACTTCACAACCCTTCTACGAACTCAACACCCTTCCTAAGAACTCACCCCTTCCTATAACTCACGACCCTTCCTAAGAACTCACATGCACGATACTGTCTGGCGTCTGCATCAGTGTCACACACAAACTATAGATCTGTCACGTGTGATGATGATGGATTAATTATTAAGCCTTATATCAAGGTAAATTGATCAGCAAAGGCATACCACCTCTGCATCCACTGCCTGGCGTGCTTCTGAAGCTAAGGGGAGGGTTGGTCCTGGTCGCCCCTGGATGGGAGACCATGATTGCTGGCTGGAAGTGGTGTGGAGGTGCGCAGTAGGAGGCACCCTTTTCTCTGGTCTAAAAAAAATATCCCAATGCCCCAGGGCAGTGATGTTGGGGAACGTTAAACAGGTGTCGTCTTGGCACTCTGTGGGTCACTAAAGATCCCTATGGTACTCGGCTGTGTTATTGTGAACAGTAGGGGTGTGTTTTAACCCTGGGATGGTCTCTGGGACTTAAATTCGCCAACCTGGGCCCTCGAGGATACCATTCAAAGTCACCTAATCATGCGCCCCATACAGATTGGCTCATGTCATGCCCGGTCCCTCTCTCCTCTAATATACCCCAGGTTCGTTGCTGGTAGAATGAGTTGTGTTCTCAGTCGAAGTTTACCTGGTTTAAAATGTATAAGTGATATGTAGGGATTCTGGTACAGAAGTTAATGATTGGTTACCGATGTAAATAATTTGGTGGAATTCAATAACAACCAATGTTGTTACTGTAGAAGATTACAGTTCGGGCTATTACAAAGGAGGAGCGAGGGACTCACCCAACGCCTGTTTCCTGGAGAGATAGCCCACCCTGTTCCTGGGTAGAGTATACGCTCAACCCAACCCTGTTCCTGGAGAGATACCCAACCTGGTTCCTGGAGAGATACCCAACCCTGTTTCCTGGATGAGATACCCAACGCCTGTTCCTTGGGAGAGATACCCAACGCCTGGGTCCCATGGAGAGAATACCCAACCCTCTGGTGCCTGGAGAGATACCTTCCCTGTAGGTTTAACTCCACACCCTGTTCCTGGAGAGTATCCCAAACCCTGTTCATGGAGAGATACCGTTCCTGTGGGTTTACCTCCAACCCTGTTCCTGGAGAAGATACCCAACCCTGTTCCTGGAGAGATACCCTCCTGTAAGGTTTTAACCTCAAACCTGCTTCTGAAGAGATACCGCCCTCCTGCTAGGTTTTACTACCAACCCTGTTCCTGGAGAGATATCCAATCCTGTAGGCTTCTTTAACTCAACCCTGTTCCTCTGGAAAGAGATACCCTCATGTAGGTTTTAACTCAACCCTGTTCCTGGAGAGATACTCCTGTGGGGTTTTAAACTCCAACCCTGTTCCTGGAGATACCCCTCCTGTGGGTTTTTTAACTCCAACGCCGTTCCTGGAGAGAAACAACTCCTGTAGGTTGTTAAGCTCCAACCCTGTTCCTGGAAGAGATACACCTCCTGTAGGTTTACTCCAACCCTGTTCCTGGAGAAGATACCGCTCCTGTAGGTTTTAACCTCAAACCCTGTTGCCTGAAGAGATACCCTCCTGTAGGTTTTAAACTCCTGGGAGATACCCTCCTGTAGGTTCACTCCAACCCCTGTTCCTGGGAGAGATACCCTCCTGTAGGTTTTAACTCCAACCCTGTTCCTGGAGAGATAACCCTCCTGTAGGTTTTAACTCCAACCCTGTTCCTGGAGAGATACCCCTGTAGGTTTTAACTCCGACCTGTTTCCTGGAGAGATACCCCTCCGTAGGTTGTTAACTCAACCCTGTTCCTGAAGAGAGACCCTCCTGTAGGTTTAACTCCTGAAGAGATACCCTCCTGTAGGTTTAACTTCCAACCCTGGTTTTTTTCCCCTGGAGAGATACCCTCCTTATGGTTTTAACTCCACCCTGTTGCCTGGAGATACCCTTCCGCTGTAGGTTTTAACTCCAACCCTGTTCCTGGAGAGATACTCTCCTGTGGGTTTTAACTCCAACCCTGTTCCCCTCACCTCTTCCCTCTCTCCTTCCCATCTTCCTCCATATGAACTGTGTGATGTAGAGTGAAAACATGTCAAGGCCTCTATCAAATAGCTGTGGGATCAGCCATGGTCCTGGGTGACTCAATAGACTTCACCCTCTGTTTCATCCCTCTATCCTGCCATCTCCACTCTCTCCAAGTCCCGTCCTCTATACCTTTCCTTCACTTCTCATCTCTCCTTTCGTCAGTCTCCATCCTTTCTACCTTTCCTTCACTTCTCATCTCTCCTTTCCTCAGACTCCATCCTCTATACCTCTCTCCCACTTCTCATCTCTCCTTTCCTCAGTCTCCATCCTATCTGACTCTCCCCCATTTTTCATCTCTCCTTTCCTCAGTCTTCATCCTTTCTACCTTTCCTTCACTTCTCATCTCTCCTTTCCTCAGTCTCCACCCTCTCTAAATCTCTCCCACTTCTCATCTCTCCTTTCCTCAGTCTCCACCCTCTCTAAATCTCTCCCACTTCTCATCTCTCCTTTCCTCAGTCTTCATCCTCTCTACCTCTCCCCCACTTCTCATCTCTCCTTTCCTCACTCACCCTTAACATAGTCAGCTTCAAGGACAACGTGTGTGTGTGTGTGTGTGTGTGTGTGTGTGTGATTATTAATTATTATATAGTATTAGAACAACAATTTATTAATGAATGAACCTTTGAAGTGAGATAAATTTTATATTTGTCTTTATACAAGTTTTCACACGCAATGATCACATTACCTTTTTTCATCATTCACATGCTTGAAGAACAGCCAAAAAAACCGATCTATTATATCATGTCAATGTTTACAGTACCCTCTTACGGGCAATTAGGCATGTGTGATATAATCAGAAAGATATTATCTAATTGAGCGCATATTAATTAAGAATATTTTGTCTGGTGGGGGGGGACTGGAATGAATTCCAGTGGAAAGATTCCTTAGGTATGCAAAGACACACACACACACACACACACACACACACCTGGAGGTAAAGCTCCCTAGGCACCTTGCAAGACTTTTCCCCTACAGAAGTAACCCCGAAGCTCTGTTCTGAAGCTAACTTGTCTTTGTGAATGTCATTGGATAGATGGAGGACCCTGCCTGCAGCACCTGGAGAATGCTTTAATCCCAAAGCATTTTTTTTGTATGGTAACAAAAGAAACCTGTACGCAATCCATTTTCTATCAAGAGAGGCTGAATAGCGAGTA
>NW_019947110.1:19586-24808 GCF_002910315.2 Salvelinus sp. IW2-2015 | reverse complement strand
TGTTTTCTAGAACGGATGAAGTCTGAGAGGTGAGTCTGAGATGATCTGCAGAGAGCCATCACGTAGAACCAAGGTGAGTCTGAAGACAATGCAAGAGCATTCCTCAGGAAAACAGCATTGCTTGATCATGAGTCGTGAGAGACTGCATCAGGATTTAGCATTATGGTGTCGTGCCAGAAGAGAGCATTCCTAGAACAGTATGAGTGGACAAGACCTGAGCAGGACTATTAGACGCATTCTAGAACCACAGTGATTCTGACGAGGACATGTAGACCGCAATTTTTCTATCTAACTATTGAGAACTAAGATGACTGTTATAAGGGCCAAAGTTTCGGTCTCAAGCAACGGTATTTACGCTTCCGGATAAGGCGGAGCTGTACCTGTGTCTAGACGAGACCTGTAGAAGCATTTCTAGAACAGAGTGGTCTGAGAGACTGAATTAGAGATCTAGATCACACGGAATCTGGAGAGACTGCAGATGATAGCATTTCCTTTTTTTTTTCTTTCTAGAACAAAGTGAACCTATCTGGCTGATATGATGTTATGATTGTCCATAATTAATCTTTGACAGTGTCATTTTAAAGGTGGTTCTTCCATAAGTCCAAAGTAAAGTGACACAGACGATGCAGGTGTTTCCCGCAAGTTTCTTTTAAGGATTGACTTCGAGAATGACCTTGCCAAGTGAGAGCCATTAATTCAATAGTAATATACGGTGATTCTGAGATTGACATTAGCCACACTACTGAAAATCGAGTGAATAACAAAAAATTAAGGAACCAGATAAGTATGCTCGGTGAGAAATAGAATTACAGAATTACTTAGAACATGTCTGTAAATTTCAATTGCGGATTGACAACTATCAGGAAACAAAACACACCCAACCAAAAAAAGAAGACAAGGGTCAGAGATACTTGTTAAGTAAACAAGGCTTGTGCTTAAATGTAGGGAAGAAGTCTAAGGAACGTAATGATATGTCGTCCCATCTCTAGTTACCGGCATACTTCTCTTGCGTGCAGGGCAAAAAAACTCATTTACTGTGTGAGCAAGCTTTGTTGCCAAGGATATAGACTTTGCAGGAGGCATGTGTTTTTGTACTAGAACAGGTAAATTGAGAAACAGCAGATGCATCTCGATCTTTGTATTTTCTCTATGTCAATTGGTTTCTTTTTCTAGTCTTTTTATCTTCTTAGGAACAGGTGTAGTCTGAGAAACTCTTCAGAGCATCTCTAAACAATGTGAAGCTCTCTTGATACAGAGACTGCAGAGGCAATTCTTAGAAACAGTGACACTGATCTGAGAAACTGCCAGAGCATTCTACAGAACAAGTGAGTCTCTTTCAGGAGACTGCCAGAGCATTCCTAAAGGCAGAGATACAAGTGAGTAACACGCTTGGCCTGTTCTTCTTGTACTATAATACCAATAGTCATAACGTAAAAATAAATTATGTCAATATTCATTATTGTTTTTCTATATCGAGATATCTACAGAAGATACCATTGGCTTTTACTAGAACAGTACAATAGATATCGAGTTCAATCAGACATTTTTGTATGGATGAATATAAATATGCTTTGAATATGATAAACGGCAGAGCAAATTTCAAGAACAGGTGACCCACCACAAGGAAACTTTACACCGCGACCTCCCACACATCCATCACACATCCTCACACACACACACACACACACACACACACACACACAACACACAGACACAACAACACACCAACAACACACAACACGAACACATCACACACACACACACACACACACACACACACACACTCTCTCTCTAAGCCTTGTGGTTGTCCATCCGCATTAGTTCCCCTCTACTCCTCCTCTTCACTGAACCCATCTATTTACAACCAGACTGTGACTCTGACAGTTGAGGCTGGTGTGTCTGTCTGCCTCTTCTCTGCTGCKGTCACCTTTGACCCCAGCTCCAGGGTAACGTCCTATTGGTCAGTTATCTGTCACTACTTCCTTTGCATGCATCACTTCCTTTTCTGGCCAGATCTCCCTTCCTGTCTACTGGTCTGACAAATATGGGCAGACACCAGCAGCTCTGCACACACACACACACACAAATGCGTGCGCACACACACACACACACAAACACACCTGTGCGATGGTCTGCCCAGGAACAGCTGGCTCAGAAGTATTGGCATGGATGGCATCATTAGTCTGACAGAGACTGCTCTGTTTCTGTCTCTCTCTCCCTCTCTCTCAATTCAATTAAATTCAATTCAAAGGGCTTTATTGGCATGGGAAACATATGTTAACATTGCCAAAGCAAGTGAAGTAGATAATATACAAAAGTGAAAGAAAAAACAAAAATGAACAGTAAACATTAAACTCACAGAAGTTCCAAAAGAATAAAGACATTACAATGTCATATCATGTCGTAACGATGTACAAATGGTTAAAGTTTTTCCTCCTCTGTTCCTCTTCTCTTCCTCTCTTTCTCCAGGCCATTAGTGTGGGCAAACATGTCAAAGGCTACCATTACATCTTGGCCAACCTCGTAAGTCTGCGTTTGCCATCTTAATTAAGAGCGCAACAGTCTAAAGTGGTTTCCTTTCCTTGTCTACTCCACTCCTGCTCCCCTTCGTCTGTGCTAACATGAACCAACTGAACAAGTGGAATCAAATTCCCTCTGCTGACCCTACGATAACCACTTCACCTCGCCACTTACTCTCCTGCCTCTCTCCTCTCTATCTACTTCCTCTAGTACCCTTGAAACACCCAGATCCATTCTGTCTTTCAACTTTTTCACTTCTCGTGCTTATTACTCTCGGTGAAAAATAAATCACAAATGATCGTCTCTCTCTTTTCTCCCTCTCCCTTTTCATACTCCAATCTCTCCATCTTAATTCTACTTGGGAAGAGAAATAGTGAAATGTTGGACAGAGGCTTACATAGGTAATATATTTGAGATTTATTTGACAAGTCACGTTGTGCAAGTTGGAAAACCGGTGCTTTTTTGGATGCAAACTGCGGCCAAATATAAATGACATTTCTGCGATATATATCGACCCGCGCATTATATCGAAAAATAAGGGAGTCCATTTGTGATGGTTATGGGATATTATTTGAAGTGCCCTAACATGATAGAACGCTTCCGTTTTTAGAAAGGTAAGGCATGAAATAACTTTGTTTATGCTTTAGCTGTGTCACGCCTGGAGGGTTTGCAAATATAGATGGTGTCTGCTGTTAGCTGGGTCTTACTCAGAAAATTAGCATTGTTTGGCTTTGTCTCTCAGCATAATTAGTCTCTAGAGACAAAACCTTCTCTCATTGCTTCATGCGAATTACCCACAGGTTGGCCGTCCCACTGTTCCATCCTACAACTAGCCTGTTAATTGGCGGTTCTATAATGCAGTTCATATGGCCAAATCATCGTCCGCACCCCAGAAGAACCTGCTCCTTACTCTCTGCGCTGACCTAAGCACCATCTCTCTCTGTCTTGTCTCTCATCCATCTCTCTCTCTCTCTCTCTCTTCTCCTCCTCTCTTCTCTCTCTTCTCTTCTCTCTCTCTCTCTCCTCTCTCTCTCTCTCTCTCTCTCTCTCTCTCTCTCAATTAAATTTTAAGGACTGTAAGCATCTCTTCATTCTGTCGTTCGTCTCTAATTTCTCTCTCCTTGTCTTCCTTTTCCCCTCTCTCTTCTCTCTCTCTCTCTCTCCTCTCCAGGGTTTTAAGACATATCTCTAGAGAGGTTATGCATGGTGGGGCTAACGTCACAGGGTTCCAGTTGGTTGACTTCAGTAAGCCCATGGTCCTCAAACTGATGCAACGCTATGGAACAAACTGACCAGAGAGAGTACCCAGGCTCTGACAGCCCACCCAAGGTACATACACACCAATACACACTGCTGGGAGAGGGTTCTAGAATCATGTTGGAGAGAAACCTCTCTCTCCTGTCCAGCTCTGTTTAGCCAATCAGACTGTGACTTGAGAGGCAGCAGGAGAGACTCAGCCAATCACACGGTGACAAGTGGTGTTAGACACAGAATGGCCAGAGAGCACTCTCCATAGTGTCCTCACACCTCTATCTTCTACCATTTTCTCTCTCCTCCGTCTCTCTCCCCTCTTCACCCCTCGCTTCTCTCCCTCTCCCCTCTCCCTCTCCCCCTCTCCCTCTCCCTCCATCCCTTCTCCCCTCTCCTCTCCTCTCCTCCCTCTCTTGCCTCTCCCTCTCCCCTCTCCCTCTCCTTCTCCTTCTCCCACTCTCTCTCCCTCTCCCTCTCTCTCAATTCAAATCAATTCAATGGGCTTTATTGGCATGGGAAACATATGTTTACATTGCCAAAGCAAGTGAAATGGATAAACAAAAGTGAAATAAACAATAAAAAGTAAACTGTAAATATTACACTCACAAAAGTTCCAAAAGGATAAAGACATTTCAAATGTCACATTATGTCTATATACAGTGTTGCAGCAATGTGCAAATATTTAAAGTACAAAAAGGAAAATAAATAAACATAAATATGGGTTGTATTTACAATGGTGTTTGTTCCCTTTTCTTGTGGCAACAGGTCACACATATTGCTGATGTGATTGCACACTGTGGTATTTCACCCAATAGATATGGGAGGTTATCAAAATTGTGGTTCTTTTTCATCTGAGGGAAAAATGTGTCTCTAATATGTTCATACATTTTGTCAGGASGTTAGGAAGTRCAACTCAGTTTCCACCTCATTGTGTGGGCAGTGTGCACATAGCCCGTCTTCTCTCTCTGTCTCTCCTCTCTTTTTACTTTCTCTCTTTAGTTCTCTCTTCCATCTGTCTGTTCTCTCTCTCTCTGTCTCTCTCTCTCTCTCTGTCTCTCTCTCTCTCTCTCTGTCTCTCTGTCTCTCTCTGTCTCTCTCTCCATCTCTCACCTTCTCTCTCTCTCTCTCTCACTCTCTCTCTCCATCTCTCTCACCCTCTCTCTCTCTCTTTCTCTCTCTCTCTCTCTGACTTTCTCGCTCTGCCTGTTCTCTCTCCCACACTCTGGCTGTTATTTTCTCTCTCTCTCTCAGTGATAGCTTCAGAATGGTGTGAAATTTTTCACCCTGATATGGCTGTTAATTGTGTATCATCATTTTAATATTTCTATGATACATCTTTGTTAAAGGATGGCCAGTCCATCAATTGTCCTCCACTGATGAGTGTACACAATCTCAGATTCTAGTTAGTGCGTGTGTGTGTTTGTATTCATGTGTGTGTGTTGGTATTAGTG
>NW_019947110.1:0-19561 GCF_002910315.2 Salvelinus sp. IW2-2015 | reverse complement strand
CATAAGTGTGTGGGTGTTTATGTGTGCTTGTGCTGTGTGTGTGTTGTGTGTGTGTGGTGTGTTGTTGTGTGTGTGTGTGTGTGTGTGTGTGGTGTGTGTGTGTGTGTGTGTGCTGTGTGTGGTGTGTGTGTGTGTGTGTGTGTGTCGTGTGTGTGTGTGGGCGCGTCACTGTGTGTGTGTTGTTGTTTGTATCCGTGTGTGTGTGGTTATATTCCGTATGTGTGTGTGGTTGTATTTAGTGTGTGAGTGAGTCGTGTGGGTGGTGTGTGTGTGTGTGTGTTGTGTGTGTGATGGGTGGTGTGTCGTGTGTGTTGATGTGTGTGGTGTGTGCCTGTGTGTTGTGGGGTGGGTGGGTGGTGTGTGTGTGTGTGTGGTTGTGATATAGTGTGTGGGTTATGTTGGTGGGTGTGGGTGGGTGGGGTGGTGTGTGTTGTGCTTGTATTATGGGTTGTGTGTGTGTGTGTGTGTGTTGTGTGTGTGTGTGTGCTGATGTGTGGTGTGTGTATGTGTGTTCGTGTGTGATGTGTGTTGTGTGTGTGTGTGTGCTGTGTGCGTGTTGTTGTTGTTTGTATTAGTGTGTGGTGGTTGTGTGGGTATGTGGGGTGGGTGTGTGTGTGTGGTTTGTATTAGTGTGTGGCGTGTTTGTGTGTGTGTGTGTGTGTTGTGTGTGTGGTAGTGTGTGTGTGTGGTTGTGTGTGTGCTGTGTGTGTGTGTGTGTGTGTGTGTGTGTGTGCTCTGTGTGTGTGTGTGTGGTGATCTGTGTGTGTGCAGTTGTGTGTTGTGTTGGGGGGGGGGGGTGGGTGTGGTGGGTGTTGATCTGTGGTGTTGTTAGTGTGTTTGTGTTTGTTTGATTAGGTGTTTGGGTGTTCTGTGTGGGTATGTGAGGTGTAGTTGAGATTTTGAGATTTTCATTCTCAGCGTTCTATTCTGGAAACGCTTAATGAAAACCAAATGCATCTCGCTGACATCAAACCATTATTGGCGCCACCTTTCAAGACCAAAATAAGTCATATTTCATTTTGTCAGCGGGATGCCAGATGCTTACTGAATTAATGAATTGAACAAGGCACTTTTATATACAATTAAACAGCCAGCTTTATGTATTATCAAATCACATTTTATGTGATCACAGTACACAGGTTAGCAAGATGTTAGAACAAAGAACGGGCTATGTTTGTATTAATACCTGTCAAAGACTATTAAGACTACACTGTCCAGTTGTCACTGTAGAATCCTGTACTTGCACTCAGTGGTCACTGTAGAACTCTTCAGCTGTCACTGTAGAACTCTTCCAGTGTCACTGTATAGACATTCCAGTGTCACTGTAGAACACTTCCATGTCATGTGCATCTGATTAGAACACCTTCCAGTGTCACTTGTAGGAACACTTCCAATGTCACTGTTAGAACACTTCCGTGTCACTGTTAGAACAACTCCAGTGTCCACTGTAGAACACTCCTGTGTCACTGTGAGAAACACTTCCAGTGTTCACTGTAGAACACTTCCAGTGTCACTGTGAAAACACTTCCTGGTGTGCACTGTAGACACTTCCCAATGTCACTGAGAACACTTCCGGTGTCACTGTAGAACACTTTCCAGGTGGTCACTGTAGACCACGTCAGTTGTCACTGTAAAACACTTCCAATGTCACTGGTAGAACATTCTTCCTTTAGAATTCAGGGTCACTGTAGAGAACACTTCCAGTGTCACTGTAGAAACACTCCTGCACTGGTAGAATCACTTCTGTGACACTAGAACACTTCCATGTCACTGTTAGAACACTTCCAATGTCCACTGCTAGAACACTTCCTGTGTCACTGTAGAACACGTCCTGGTCCACTTGTAGAACACTTCCAATGTCATTAGTTAGAAACCACGTCCCGTGGTCACTGATAGAACAGGTCAACTTAGCTCTTCAGTGTTCACTTGTAGAAAACATCTTCCAGTGTCACCTGTAGAACACTTTCGTGTCCTGTGGACGTCACTAGTTAGCTCAGGCACTGTAACTTCCAGTGGTCACTGTGAACACTTCCAGTGTCACTGATAGAAACACTTCCAGTGTCACTGTAGAACACTTCCAGTGTCATGTTGAACACTTCCAATGTCACTGTAGAACACCATGTCACTGTGATTCCTGGTTCACTGTAGAACACTTCCAGTGTCACTGTAGAACCAACTTCCTGTGTTCACTGGATAGAACACTCCAGGTGTCACTGTAGGAACACTTCCCTAGTGTTCCACTGCTTAGATAGAACACTTCCTGTGTCACTGTAGAACACGTTCCAATGTCATGACTTGTGAAACCTACTTCCTGTGTTCATGTAGAACACTTCCAGGTGTCACTGTAGACCACGTCCAGTGTCACTGGTAGAACGACTTCCAATTGTCACTGTTAGAACACTTTCCTGTGGTGCACTGCATACTAGAACACTTCCAGCTGTCACGTAGAAACACTTCCAGTGTCACTGTAGAACACTTCCTGTTGGTCACTGTAGAAATCACTCCAATGTCACTGTAGAACACTTCCGAATGTCACTGTAGGAAACACTTCCTGTTGTCACTGTTAGGAACACGTCCTGTGTCACTTTAGAAAACACTTCCCAATGTCACTGAGAACACGTCCGTGTCACTGATAGAACACTTTCTTAGTGTCACTGTAGAACACTTCCTGTGTCACTGTAGAAACACTTCCTGTGTTCACTGTAACACTTGAGACACTTGGACTTCCAGTGTCACTGCTAGAACTTCTTCTTAGAACATTCATCCACTGTAGAACTCCAGTTGTGACACTCTTGTATGAGAACATCCACAACGTAGACACTCCAGTGTCACTGTTAGAACATTTCCGCTGTGTCACTGTAGAAACACTTCTCGATGTCACTGTAAGAACTCTGCCCTAGTGTCACTGTAGAACACTTCAGTGTCAGTGGTAGAACACTTCCAAATGTCACTGTAAAGAACACTTCCTGTGTCACTTGTTAAACCACTTCCAGGTGGTTCACTGAATAGAACACTTCCAGTGTCACTGTCTAGAATCACCTTGTCAATGTCACTGTAGAACACTTCCTGTGTCACTGAGGAACACGTCCGTGTTGTCACTGGTAGAACACTTCATGTCACTGGAGAACACGTCCTGTGTCTCTGTTAGAACACTTCTAGTGTCACTGTACGAACACGTCCTGTGTCACTGAGAACACTTTCCAATGTCACTGTAGAACACTTCCCAGTGTCACTGTAGAACACTTCCCAGTGTCCACTGTAGAAGACTTTCCAATGTCACTTGAGAACACTTCCAATGTTCACTGTAGAACACTTCCAGTGTCCACTGAGAACACTTCCAGTGTCACTTAGAACACTTTCCAGTGTCACTGTAGAACACTTCAATGTCCACTGGGTAGAAAACTTCCTGTGTCACTGTTAGGAACACTCCAGTGTCACTGTAGGAGACACGTCCGCGCAGTGTCACTGTTAGAACATTGTCCTGTTGTCACCTCGCTAGAACACTTCCAGTGTCACTGTAGAACTCATTCCAGTGGTCCACGTAGAACACTTCAGTGTCACGTGAGAACACGTGTCCATGTCACTGTAGAACACTTCCTGTGTCACTGTTAAAACACCTTCCAGTGTTCATGTTTTAGAACATTCCAGGGTCACTGTAGAACACTTCCAATGTCACTGTAGAAAGTCTACTTACCTTGTGTCCACCTGTGTGCCTATGAACCCATCTTCCTAGC
This sequence comes from Salvelinus sp. IW2-2015, assembly GCF_002910315.2. Taxonomy (NCBI): domain Eukaryota; kingdom Metazoa; phylum Chordata; class Actinopteri; order Salmoniformes; family Salmonidae; genus Salvelinus; species Salvelinus sp. IW2-2015. Next base: position 15,827 of record NW_019947110.1, on the reverse strand, counting down.
TCGTTACTCCATCTTCGTCTCTCTCTAGAACGACTTGATGTCACGAGATGCATCAGATACGTGGTCAGAACCACTTCGCTGGTGGCAAATGTCACTGCCCATTCCCCAGGTGCGCCTCTAGCAAACACTTGCGTTGGTCCCTGACCTGAAACACGCGACTTATCCCGATGTCCACGCTCCTCGCGCCTTGCCCATGTGTCACTGCCTCCTAAGTTTAGACCCCTATACCTGCCTTTGTAGCACCACTTTGTCACATGTAGAACACGGTCCGTGTGTCACTGTAGAACACTTCCAAGGTCACTGAATAGAACACGTCTGTGTCACTTAGAACACTTCTTTAGTGTCACTGTAGAACACGTCCTGTGTTCACTGTAGAACACTTCCAGTTGTCACTGTAAGAAGACTGTCCAAATGGTCACTGGTTAGAACACTCAATGTCACTGTTAGAAACAAGCTTCTCAAAAGAAAGATAGGAAGAAGTCTTGAGATAGATAAGGGAAAGATCATAAGAAAGGCGTGTTTATAACCACCCCAACACACATTGTGTGTGAGTAAGAGGAGGAGAGAGACATGCAGAGTCAGAGTGATGCAGACCTGATGTGAAGGTGCGTCCCCTGAGTTTATCATCCCCTCATTTCTCCCCTCCTTGCTTTTCCTCCTTGTTCTTCTCTTGGAGCATCCATTGCCCTCGCTGCCTCTCTCTCTCTCAGTGTTCTTTCTCAGACCCTCAACACTTCCTCCTCTTCTCCACTACTGCGCATCAGTTTCCGAGATCTCTGGTCTTATCTAGTAAGGTTGAATTGCTTCCTGCTGCTGTGCTCGGTTCTCGTGAAGGCCTTGGATGTCTCAAGCGCACAGGTCTGTTTCTGGATGATAGCTCTGCTATGTTGTGTCTCTCAGACTCACCTGTTCGTTAGTATGCTCTGCGTCTCTCAGACTCACCTGTGCTAGGAATTGCTCTGCATTCTCTCAGATCTTTCGATCTGGTTCTAGATGTGTGTTGACGTAAAATGGCTCTACGTACGCTCCCTTCTTCAGCAATGGCTCCACTTTGTTTGTAGTAGTGATATACTCCTCTGCAGTCTCCTTTACTGCTCGAGGTGTCTTTGCTCTACTTTTGTCATTCTCACTGGGATTATGCAGATCCTGTCTGTCTAGCAATAAAAATCTCCTCTTGAAGCACGTCATGTCTGCTTCCTTCTATATAATCATTTATCTTCAGTGACTTCACCTTGCCGCTCTATTAGGAACGATTAGTCTGCGTTCCATGGGGATCATTCATTCACATTAATGGGAGGTTTCATACATTCTTCTTGGCTCAGAGCTTCTCAGGTCTTACAAGTGAAGGTAACACGCGTAGAGGTATCGTTCTCAAAGACACTATGTTCTCCACTTTCGGTATAGAGTTCTTTAGTCTATCTATTGCAGCTCACTACTGATCTGGAAAATTTGCTTCCTTTCTGATTCCTTTTGGTACACCTATAGGAGAAGTGTATGCGTTTCTTCATACATGATCCTCTCTTGCTTCGCAGCCTCTCCTCCCGTAACGGTTGTGTTACAGTACCACTCTACGACTCACCTTGCTCTGCTCAGACCTTGTCTTACTACTTACTAGTGGACCCTCGCACACACATTACCCGATTGTGGAATTTCTTCAAGGTGGTCTCTCGCGAGTGTCTTGAATCTTTTTGATTATCTGTGCGGGCATCGTCTCCTACAGAAGGAACGTCACTCCAACAGCTTTGATCTCTAGTCAATGAATGAACCTTTCTGAGTCCCCTTGTTACCTTTGTGCTCGTCCAGTGTCTATCCAGAAGGACATCGGTATCCCCCCCCATGTGCTAAGAGAAACTATTGCTCTCTGCCCTCCAGAGTCTCTCTCAGCGGGTACTCACTTGCTTCATCATTTCTGACTAATAATGAGTAATATCTCTGCTTAGCGCTCGCAAATGGCTGCTTCTCGCGATAGTGGTCCATCACTTGGTTCGTGGAGTATGCTCTGCAGTCTCTCAGACTCACGCTGTTCAAGAGATGGCAACAGGCGCGTCCTATGCTTCACTAGTTTTCTCTCCTTCATTCGTTATCCTCACTTCTGTGGTTCTTTTCAGTTAGCTATCAACTGTTGCACTTGTCTCCAACTCGAAGTCCTTTTGGTCAATTGTTGTCACCTATTCTCCCCTCTTCAACCCTTCTCCTCCTACATATTCTTTGTGCTCTCCTATGAAGTAATTCGCTCATGCCTCGTCCCTTTTCCTTCCAGTCTCTGACCAGAGCTCCGGTTCACACCTGTTCCCTTAGGTCCAAGATTCGTGCCCATCTGCTGGTGGTTCTTCTTCAGACTCCACTGAGTGTGTATCTCATTGTACGCATACTACGCCTGTCTAAGTGCTCTACTCAGGGAGGCGCGGCAGCTCACTCCTCCTGTGAGCGTGAAAGAAATGAGTAGGACTCTGACAAAGACTCTACTCAGAGCTTCTGCGCAGGCCTCTTCCTCTTCGCAAGTCTCGCCTTATCTCTACTTGAATGTCTTTCCTATGCTTATTCCAGCGGCCTCGCTAACTGTTAGCCACTAGTCGTATCATCTGTCTTCCATTGTTCAAGTCTCATAGCTCTAACTCTCAGGGAAGAAACTCTTTCCCTCATACCTTGCTTCTTCCCTCTTTAGTATCTTCTCATACCTTTTTCCGCCCTTCTTCTCCTCCCTCGTCCCTCTCTGCTGTGGACTCGCTTTTCGTTCGAAACCTCACTTTGCAAAACCTGTATAGCATGTTGATGCTACGACACTGTGCATGTCTCAGTCATTCTACTCTCCAGTCATGAGTGGTGTGCTCACACTGGCTGTTCTTCACTCTCATTATAAAGCATACAGTGGCCTACTGTGCGCGCAGATAAGCTCATCATGGGTCTCATTCCATCTCCACTGTCTGCTCGTCAGGAATGCCTCATCTCGTGGCTCGACTGTGCTCTCAACTCACGTTACACTCAACTCCACCTAATTGTGAGTCACTTACTTGTCGACACATCTGGTCACTTCCTCTCGGCCCTATTTGATTCCAGCTTCGTCTCATGTGACCCTCACCTTCATATACACTCACGCGTGTTTCCTTAATGGGTACACCAATCGTGGCTCCTCCTCACGTCATTCAACTGTCACGCTCCTCTCTCTGATATTTCTATGAGGCCATGGGATGGTTTTTCTCCCCAAGATTATTGCTCTGCGGGGGGAGTGTGCTCTCCTCAGACTACCCATCTCATGTCACGTTCCTAGAGACACATATTGACAGCTGTCCTGGGTCTCCCCTCAGGCTCTCACTATACACGGGTCTATGATCCTAGTGGATCATCTACCTCTTCCCTGCCGGCGGTCCAGGTCTCATTTGCCACTTACACGTAACTGGTATACGCTGGTTACCCTCGCGGTTTGCCTTCGTTGACAACTTCCATACACATCAGATTGCGCCAACCTCACCTGCATCACAAGACAGGACTGAATTGAAGCGCTATTAAAATCCCCTACGGTGTTTGTGGGTTCCACTCATTGTGTGTGATGCTGCTGTGTGGTGTGCTGTGCTTTGATTGAGTAGTGTGGTGCGCGCTGTGTGCTGTCGTGGGTCCCACTCATTCTCAGCTGCAGCCTATGGGAGTCCATGTCTGTGTGGTGTCTCATCTGCATTTCACTCAGCCTATTGAGTCCATGGTCCACTCATTCACTCAACTATTGAGGTCCACTGGGTTCCTCACTCATTCACTTCAACCTATTGAATGTCTCGCCTGGTTTCTCACTCAGTCATTCGTGAACCTATTCGTGGAGTCCACTGGTCTCATCTCATTCACTCAACCTATGTGCTGCCAACCCGAGTGTCCTAGCCGTGTCTTGAATCCTGCTTTAGGACAGGCCAACAAAAACCAGAAATGTTCCTCCTCCACCCTCGTAAACCTATTTCCGACAATAAGAACTGCCAAAGAGGTGGAGTGCATCTACTGCAGAATAGCCTGCAGAGTTCTGTCATACTATCCAGGGTCTGTTGCCCAAAGATTCTTAAGCTCTACCCTCTAAAACTCTTCCACAATTCTCTAGAATAAAAATCAAGCTTCATCTCAAGCCTGCCCTCAGCTGTGCCCTGGGGACCCATATGTGGAATGGATTGCCCCCCAGATCTATCTTTCAGAGATCATTACTGCTGGTGATACCTAAGAACGTGGGACATGGGGCTTAATACCCCTGGCCATCCTTACATATCAAGATTAGATTGCCCTCAATCTTCACCACAGGTATCAAGGAACATACCTACATTAACACACCCCATCCAAACTTCGCACGGGTACCCTCATAGATATCAATCGCTGACCAGCCTTGCCCTCTTAATATACACCTGTGTCACTGTAGAACACGTCCTGTGTCACTGTAGAACACTTCCAATGTCACTGTAGAACACGTCCTGTGTCACTGTAGAACACTTCTAGTGTCACTGTAGAACACGTCCTGTGTCACTGTAGAACACTTCCAGTGTCACTGTAGAAGACTTCCAATGTCACTGTAGAACACTTCCAATGTCAYTGTAGAACAAGCTTCTCAAAGAAAGATAGAAGAAGGTCTTGAGATAAGATAAAGGGAAGATCATAAGAAAGGCGTGGTTTATAACCACCCCAACACACATTGTGTGTGAGTAAGAAGGGAGAGAGAGACATGCAGAGTCAGAGTGATGCAGACCTGATGTGAAGTGCGTCCCCTGAGTTTATCATCCCCTCATTCTTCCTCTCCTGCTTTCCTCCTTTCCTTCTCTCCTCCTCCTCCTTTCCTTCTCTCCTCCTCCTCCTCTCCTTCTCTCCTCTCTCAGTTTGGTCTCTGTCATGATGTGAATGCTTCCTGCTGTGGGTGTGAAGGCCTTTGTAGCAATGTGTGTGTATGTGTGTGTGTGTGTGTTGACGTAAGGGCACCCTGCTGTGTGTGTGAATACCTCCGTAGTGCTGTTTGTCTTACCTGATTACAGATCTGTTAGATAAATCTCCTCTGAAGACTGTCATGTCTCTCTTAAATCATTATCTTACTGCCGCAGACGGGTCTCATGGGGATCCATTCATTCACATAAATGGGACTTGTTTCATACATTTCTGCAGAGTTCTTCGTGAAGGAAAGAGAGGAAGGTTCCAAACCACTTTCTCACTTTCGTATGTTACTTAGTTATTTTCAGATGATCTCATTTGCTCTTTGTAGCTTTGGCAACCATGAGTGTGTTTTCTAAACCTGTTCGCGCCTCTCCCTGTAGGTTTTACAGACACTCCCCACCCCTTGGTTGCAACCCTTCTAATTAATGTACCCTGCGCACACAACCCATGTGGAATTCCAGGTCTCAGTGTTTGAACTTTTGATCTGCGGTCCAGAACGCAGAGTTCATCTCAGCCTATGATGCCCTTCAGTCCCTTGACTTTTTGTCCCTGACAGAGACATGAATCACCCCAGAGAACACTGCTACTCCAGCTGCTCTCTCTTCATCTGACTACATGTTCTCTCATAGTCCAAGAGCGTCTGGTTGTCATGGGGATGGCACAGGGCTACTCATTTCTCCATCTCCTCATTTGAATTCCATGCTATCACTGTCACTTGTCCACTCAAGCTTGACATTGTTGTCACCTATCTCCCCCTCTTCAACCCTATTCTCCTCCATTTTTGCTCCCTATGATTCGCACTGTCCCTTTCCTTCCGGCCAGCTCGGCCCTCCTATCCAGCTCCGTGGCTGAGTGACTCATTGCAAGCCTATAGAATAGGGCTGCGGCAGCTGAGTGAAAATGGAGGAAAACTAAACTTCTGGAGGACCTATCATCCTTTCAGTCCCTAATCTCTACTTTATCTTCCTATGTATCCGCTGCTAAAGCCACTTTCTATCACTCTACATTTCAAGCTTCTGCCTCTAACTCTAGGAAACTCTTTTCCACCTTCTCCTCYCTCCTTTATCCTCCACCCCTTCCCCTTTCTCCTCCCTCGTCCCTCTCTCTGGATGACTTTGTCAACCACTTTGAAAAGAATGTTGACGACATCTGTTCCTCATTCACTCAGCCTATTGAGTCCACTGGTCTCACTCATTCACTCAACCTATTGAGCACTGGTCCCACTCATTCACTCAAGCTATTGAAGTCCACTGGTCCACTCACTCAACATCCATGTCCCACTCAATCATCACCTATTGAGTCCACTGGTCCCACTCATTCACTCAACAACTATGAGTCCACTGGTCCCACTCATTCACTCAGGCCTTTGATGTCCACTGGTCCCACTCATTCACTCAGCCATTGAGTCCACTGTCCCACTCATTCCTCAAGCCTATTGAGTCCCACTGTCCCACTCATTCACTCCCCATTGAGCAGGCACATCACTAACCTAATTGAGTCCACTGTCCCACCACACATAAACTACCTTTATTGCCTTGGCCTCTTTCTCCCCTCACTCTCCAGATGAAATCCTGCGACTAGTGAGGTCTGGCCGCCCGACAACCTGCCCGCTCGACCCCATTCCTTCCTCCCTTCTCCAGACCATCTCTGGAGACCTTCTCCCATTCCTCACTTCCCTCATCAACTTATCCCTGACTACTGGCTGCATCCCCTCTGACTTCAAAATGGCCCGAGTCAAAACACTTGAGCGTGCTGTCTCTGATCAACTCTCTCGTTATCTCTCTCAGAACGATCTTCTTGACCCCAACCAGCCAGGCTTCAAGACGGGTCACTCAACTTAGACTGCTTTTCTCTGCGTCGTGTAGGCTCTCCGCACTGCCAAAGCTGACTGTCTCTCCTCTATTCTCATCCTCCTAGATCTATCCGCTGCCTTCGACAGCGTGAACCATCAGATCCTCCTCTCTACCTTCTCAGGGCTGGGAGTCTCAGGCTCTGCACACTCTTGGATTGCATCCTACCTGGCAGGCTGCTCCTACCAGGTGACGTGGAGAGGATCTGTGTCTGCACCACGTACTCTCACTACTGGTGTCCCCCAGGGCTTGGTTTTTGGCCCTCTCCTCTTCTCTCTATACACCAAGTCACTCGGCTCCATCACATCCTCACATGGTCTCTCYTATCATTGCTATGACACTCAACTACTTTTCTCCTTCCCCCTTCTGACACCCAGGTGGTGACACACATGCATGCCTGGCAGATATCTCAGCTTGGATGTCGGCCTACCACCTCAAGCTCAACCTCGACAAGACGGAGTGGCTCTTCCTCCCAGGGAAGGCCTGCCCACTCAAAGACTTCTCCATCACGGTTGACAACTCTACAGTGTCACCCTCCCAGAGTTCAAATAACCTTGGTGTGACCCTGGACAACAACCTGACATTCTCTACAAGCGACCCTACCTCACACAGGAAATGGCAAAGGTCCTAATCCAGATACTTGTCATCACCTATCTGGACTACTGCAACTCACTKTTGGCTGGGTTCCCTGCTTGCGCCACCAAACCCCTGCAACTTATCYAGAACACTGCAGCCTGCCTGGTTTTCAACCTTCCCAAGTTCTCCCATGTCATCCTGCTCCTCAGCTTCCAGTTGAAACTTGCATCCAGTAGAAGACCATGGTGCTTTCCTACAGAGGAGCAAGAGCAACTGCCCCTCCCTAACTTCAGGCTTTGTTCAAACCCTACACCCTAACCCGAGCACTCCGTTCTGCCACCTCTATTCTCTTGGCCCTCCCACACCTACGGGATGGCAGCCCAGTCCAAGCTCTTCTCTATCCTGGCACCCCAATGGTGTAAGCAGCTTCTCCCCACCCATCTTCCAAAAGCACCTGAATCCTTGCTCCTTCAAAGAGTATCTTAAATAATCCCCTTTTTCAACACGACCACCCCCCCCAAAAAAACTGAACCAACACTTGCACTTGACCGTAAGTCGCTCTGGATAAGAGCATCTACTAAATGACTAAAATGTTCAAATGTAATCCAGTGGATTGTCAAGAGAGGAACCCACAGCCTGAAACAGGCCTTTCCTAATTCCTCAAACAGGCATCTTCATGTCTGCTATAGGCTCTAGGCTGTTCATGTCAAATCATCTAATCTAATCTAATCTACTCCTTTCTCTCTCCATCCTCCTCCTCTTCCTCTCTCCCCAGTACACCTCGTCTCTGACGTATGATGGGGTGTTGGTGATGGCCGAGGCCTTCAGGAACCTGCGTCGTCAGAAGATAGACATCTCCCGTAGAGGAAATGCTGGAGACTGTCTGGCCAACCCAGCAGCTCCCTGGAACCAGGGCATAGACATGGAACGCACACTCAAACAGGTCATCTATGGTCCTACGTGTCCTTATTGTTCTATGTTGTTGCCTGTTCTTTGTTCTGACCTGTGTTCTCTCTTGTTATGTCTCCAGGTGCGTATCCAGGGTCTGACAGGTAACATCCAGTTTGACCACTACGGCCGCAGAGTCAACTACACCATGGACATGTTTGAACTGAAGAGCAACGGACCACAACGGGTAGGAATAGACACACAGGCATGTCGGAGAAATTATTTTGATTTGATGAAAATACCGTTTTGCCTGGTTTTAACCCCTCCCCTACCTCTCTCAGATTGGCTACTGGAATGACATTGACAAACTGGTTCTGGTCCAAAATGAGGTGTTGTTGTCCAATGACAGCACCAACTTGGAGAACAGGACAGTCGTCGTGACAACAATCATGGTAATGTACTCCTCTGGCTCCTCTCCTTTTCTGAAACACACAGAGGATGCATCCCAACGATGGCTTCCTATCCTGAACTCCTGTCCTTCATCTGTACTGGCATGAAACAACTTGACAGGTGGAAAGTCAATGTGGTGTAGGAATCGACTATGCTGTTTTCTCAAATCAGTACAGATGACGGAGGGGAGGATTTGTTAGACTGTTGAGATGCACCCACATTGAAGCAGAGAGCAGAGCGCTAGCAGTGCCTCTAGTGGTCAGAGCTGGTAGTGACACCAGTGTGTTTGACCAGTGTTCCTAAGGGTATTGTAGCAGTAGCAGGCCATGGTGAGGGAGGAGTGAGTAAGGGCTGTACGAGAGGAATCAGACATGTCACTGGCAGGTTGTCGTTATATTCATTTGGATTTCGTTGACGTCACCTGTCAAGTGTGAAAGAGAGGAGTTTTAGTCCKTTTACCTTTTACCGTGTGTCCCCCCCTCCCTTCTCTCTATGGACGTTACTCTCTTTCCCTCTTTCTCTCTCTCTCTCCCTCCCTCCCTCTCTCCCTCTCTCTCTCTCTCTCTCTCTGGATGATCTATGACCCTGTCAGATGGCCATGGCTAATGTTACCTCAGCCACCTCCTCCTCTTTGCAGCCACTGATGAGGAAGCCTCTGCTACGACACTGAAGACTTACAGTACAGACAGACAGATATACAGATGGGAGATGGATTCACAGAAGGACTCACATACTGACAGACAGAGCCAGAGAGACTCTAGCTCACTATCGCTCTGCAATTCTGTTGCTGTGGAATTGAGAGAAGAAGAATCACAGGAAGACACAGATGAACCGACCGGCAGGACACTCTCTCTCTCTCTCTCTCTCACTCTCACTCTCACTCTCTTCTCTTCCTCTCTCTCTCTCTCTCTCTCTCTCTCTCTCTCTCTCTTTCTCTCTCTCTTTTCTTTCTCTCTCTCTTTCTCTTCTCTCTCTCTCTTCTCTCTCTCTCTCTCTATCTATCTATCTATCTCTCTTCTCTACATTTTCTTTGTCATGCCTTGCTTGTTCTTCTCTATGTGGGAACTGCAGACACAGGAAGTTTGAATGTTTTGGGAATTATCTTTTTGGATGTTCTGGGAATTTGAAAGGAATTGTATTCCATAATGCTTTTTTGTTTTTGAAGGAATTAGACTGGGTGCTGAGAAAAGACACACAGATCAGACTGGGGCCATTCGTGCAGAAAACACACACCCACACAGACGGTGCATACTGTCACAAAAGCACAACCTCAAAGTGTATGCATGCATAGACACACCTTCACTCATAGAGAACATAACAATCGCACACACACAGACACCACACACACGCACGCACGTACGCACGCACACATGCTACTGGGAGTTGTGTGGCGCGTGCGTGTGTGTGTGCCAGGTGCGACGTGTTGTCTGTGACGACTGAAATGAATGTTGCACCATCATGACGAGTGCCTGTTAGCCCCACTGCGAGAGTCCACATGACGTCATGCCCCCAGCAGATAGCAGCTCGAGGCATTCTGTTTCTCTGGTGTCCTCTAGACTGCATCAGAGCTGCTTTCACTGCATAGCCTCCCATCCTCTAGCATTCATCTACGTCGCTCTAGTCTAGATGAATCTGCATGGCTCCCACTCTAGCATTCATTTACGTCGCTCTAGTCTAGATGATCTGCATGGCCTCCCATCCTCTAGCATTCATCTACGTCGCTCTAGTCTAGATGAATCTGCATGGCCTCCATCCTCTAGCATTCATCTACGTCGTCTACGTCTAGATGAATCTGCATGGCCTCCCATCCTCTAGCATTCATCTACGTCGCTCTAGTCTAGATGAATCTGCATGGCTCCCATCCTCTAGCATTCATCTACGTCGCTCTAGTCTAGATGAATCTGCATGGCCTCCCATCCTCTAGCATTCATCTACGTCGCTCTAGTCTAGATGAATCTGCATGGCCTCCCATCCTCTAGCATTCATCTACGTCGTCTCGTCTAGATGAATCTGCATGGCCTCCATCCTCTAGCATTCATCTACGTCGCTCTAGTCTAGATGAATCTGCATGGCCTCCCATCCTCTAGCATTCATCTACGTCGCTCTAGTCTAGATGAATCTGCATGGCCTCCCATCCTCTAGCATTCATCTACGTCGCTCTAGTCTAGTCTGCAGCTAGTTGTCCTGATGTTAAAGTTGAGTAACTCTTGGTAAACGTATTATGCTGTAGTGCATATTGTATTGGCTGGCTGCACATTTAGGACCAGGGTTGGGTTTAGTTACATTTTTTATTCCAGTCTTCAGAAAGTAAATAATAATTCCAAATCTACATTTTTCTCATTGAATTGAAATTGGATTTCAGTGTACATCCTAAATGGAAATGGAATTGACCGCAACCTTGATTAGGAGCTGTGTCTTTCTGGTGCCTCTGCTACTGCTCCACTGTTTTATGTCTTATCTACCTGAACCCTTCACCACTAAAACCTCTCTCTCTCTCACCCGCTTTTCTCTTTCTCCCTTTGCCTTATCTTCTCCCATGTAAACCTCTCTCTCTATCTTCTCTCTCACCTCGCTTTTCTCTTTCTCCCCTTTGCCTTATCTTCTCCCATGTAAACCTCTCTCTTATCTTCTCTTACCTCGCTTTTCTCTTTCTCCCTTTGCTTATCTTCTCCCATGTCCCTCTCTCTCGCTCTATCTTCTCTCTCACCTCGCTTTTGTCTTTCTCCTCTTTGCCTTATCTTCTCCCATGTAAACCTCTCTCTTCTCTTGCCATCTCTACACTCAGTCTCAGCCTCTTCTTTCCTCCTCCTTTCCTCCCTCCTTTCCTCTCTCCCTTTTCCTCCATTCTCATGTAAGACATCTGACGTGGTATTCAGCAGAAAAAAACGTCACTTTTTCAAGCACACTCCCAGTATCCCTCCATGCACCTGCACTGAGACTAAACACACTGCAATCAAACACACACACACACACACACACACACACACACACACACACACACACAACACACACACACACACACACACACCACACAACACACAACACCACACCCACACACACACACACACACACACACACACACACACACACCACACAACCAACACACACAAAACAACACACACACACACACACACACACAACAACACACACTGTAGAAAAAGAGTCTGCAACAAACTGATAACAAAATTTAAAGTGGTTTTAAATATAAAATAACCCACTGTTGGCAAAGCAAAGGTCTGTGCATTCGTACGTTCGTGCGCGTGCGTGTGTGTACTATCACTGCTAAATACTCTACAAAGTAATCTATTCTGATGTTAAACTATTGCCCTTTTAATATGCTAATATTTTCAGAACAGTGGGGCAGGGTTAAAAAGAGAATTATCCAAAGTCATAAGTAGACTAAAATCAAGATGAGCCACATGTTCTTTTCTAACCATCTGTTCTCTAGATCCTCATACACAGTACAGTACAAATCCGTCTCTAGATCTCATAACAGTACAGTACACACTGTTTCTAAGATGCTCATACACAGTACAGTGAACATCTGTTTCTCTAGATCCTCATACACAGTAAGTAACACCATCCGTTCTCTAGATCCTCATACACACAGTACAGTACAACCATCCGTTCTTAGATCCTCATACACAGTACAGTAACACCAGCTGTTCTCTAGATCCTCATACACAGTACAGTAACCATCGTTTCTAATCCTATACACAGTAAGTAAACATCTGTTCTCTAGATCCTCATACACAGTACAGTTAACCATCTGTTTCTCTAGATCCTCATACACAGTAAAGTAACCATCGTTCTCTAGATCCTCATACACAGTACAGTAAACCATCTGTTCTCTAGATCCTCATAACAGTACAGTAAACCCTCTGTTCTCTAGATCCTCATACACAAGTACAGTAAACCCTCTGTTCTCTAGATCCTCATACACAGTACAGTACACCTATTTCTCTCTAGATCTCATACACAGTACAGTGAACCATCTGTTCTCTAGATCCTCATACACAGTACAGTACACCATCCGTTCTCTAGATCCTCATACTACAGTACATGTAAACCATCTGTTCTCTAGATCCTCATACACAGTACAGTAACCATCCGTTCTAGATCCTCATACACAGTACAGTACACCAGCTGTTCTCTAGATCCTCATACACAGTACAGTAAAACCATCTGTTCTCATGATCCTCATACACAGTACAGTACACCATCCGTTCTCTAGATCCTCATACACAGTACAGTAAACCACTGTTCTCTAGATCCTCATACACAGTACAGTAAACATCTGTCTCTAGATCCTCATACAGTACAGTAAACCTCTGTTCTCTAGATCCTCATACACAGTACAGTAACCATCTGTTCTCTAGATCATCATACACAGTACAGTAAACCATGCTGTTCTCTAGATCCTCATACACAGTACAGTAACACATCCGTTCTCAGATCCTCATAAAAGTACAGTAACCCTCTGTTCTCTAGATCCTCATAACAGTAGAGTACACCTTCTGTTTCTAGATCCTCATACACAGTACAGTAAACCATCCGTTCTCAAGATCCTCATACACAGTACAGTAAACCATCTGTTCTCTAGATCCTCATACACAGTACAGTAAACACTCTGTTCTCTAGATCTCATACACGTAGAGTACACATCCGTTCTAGATCCTCATGACACAGTACAGTAAACCATCATGTTCTCTAGATCCTCATACACAGTACAGTAAACCATCTGTTCTCTAGATCCTCATACACAGTACAGTAAACCATCTGTTCTCTAGATCCTCATACACAGTACATACACGTTCAGTCATACAATAGTCACCTCTGTTCTCTAGATCCTCATTACACAGTACAGTAAACCTCTGTTCTCTAGATTCCTCATACACAGTACAGTAAACCATTTTCTCTAGATCCTCATACACAGTACAGTAAACCATCTGTTCTCTAGATCCTCATACACAGTACAGTAACCCTCTGTTCTTTAGATCCTCATACACAGTACAGTAAACGTCTCTTGGTTCTCTAGATCCTCATACACAGTACAGTAAACCTCTGTTTCTCTAGATCCTCATACACAGTACAGTAAACCATCTGTTTCTCTAGATTCCTCATACACAGTACGAGTAAACCCTCTGTTCTCTAGATCCTCATACACAGGTACAGTACACCATCCGTTCTCTAGATCTCATACACAGTACAGTAAACCCTCTGTTCTCTAGATCCTCATACACAGTACAGTACACCATCGTTCTCTGATCCTCATACACAGTACAGTAAACATCTGTTTCTATAGATCCTCATACACAGTACAGTAAACTCATCGTTCTCTAGATCATCATACACAGTACAGTAAACCATCTGTTCTCTAGATCCTCATACACAGTACAGTACACCATCCGTTCTCTAGATCCTCATACACAGTACAGTGCATTAGGATTCATATTTTAAGATCAGCCATTTTGTACCGTCTAATAAAATGGAATAAGATGCATATTATGTACCTTCACAACAGATGGCATGGAATATGAACTCAGCTCGGGTTTAGACTGTTGATGAGATGATTTTGGTGTGGATTATGCCTTTAAGACCTACCTATGGGTTTGTAGGTTAGAGCAGCACTGCTATGTTTGGGAGAATCTCTGACTGTGTTTGTGACTTCCTTAATAAGAGTGATTCATGTTGAGGTAATGGAGAGAGATCTCAGAGGGGCTGATAATGTGTGTATGATAATGAGGTTTAGAAAAATACATGTGCTTTGATGCTTCGACAACATGTACAAATGTGACAAGATTCTTCGTTAAAGATAATGTACATTCTATTAATGTTTAGCCACTTGATAAATGCAAATATATGCACATCAGGCTTGATTCTACCTTGAGAGCCGTGTGAGTAACTCAGATATTCATACAACTCTCCCATTTACATTGAGTTACAGTATAGTGTACACACCTCAAGTTAGGACATAGCCCAGTATGGCTTAAGATGTGTTTCTTTTGTGATATCATTCTAGACTAATGGTATGTAACTGATACAATGTAAACATGTCTCTAAAAATGTTATGCATTTTTATTTCCCCCTTTTATTTGTGTAAAAACAATATGTTATATTTGATGTGACCTATTTACCTGTATGCTTTATTCTGGCAGGTTCCTTGGTGAGCCAGGAATGAAGTCTCTTGAAATGTATCAATTTCACTTGTAAAATAACATTATAAATGAAAACGTGTACAATTAATTTGATTAAAAAAAAGATATTTCATATAGTGTTTATACAGCTATTTGAATTAATTTGATAGATGTATAAACCATTTGAAAGCCTATGAGTGTGAATACTATAATAGCTTCCTTTCACATTCCATACCTTCAATCATTTGAATCTGGGAGTGTAATCTGCTACGTCAGACGATTGTTCTGTAGATTAGAGGAAGAGGCCTCAGGCCTTGTACCACCTGGGTGTCTCTCTGGAACTACAAGCTCCTGATGGATGTGCGTGTCAGTCAGGGTGTGTGTGTGTGTTTGCTTGCCTGTGTGTGTTCTTACTGCTAATTTCTCCTGTTTGAGGTGTAAAGGTTCTCTCCAGACAGAGAATTCAGCTTCTCTGTGTATCTACCTCCAGACCTGCTACCTCTCTGCTCCACAGCTGCTGACCTCTCTCTTCTACCATTCTGTAGTTCACTTGTTCTTTTTAACATACACCATCTGTGTGGAGTCAGTCTTTTTCTTCAAGAGGAGGTGCTTAGTCTTAGAGGGAAGACAGAGTACATCAACTTGGCACCAGTCACAGACTACAATGATATAAAACAGTGCTCCTCACACAGTGGCCTTTTAAAATGCCCTGTAATATTTTCTTTGGTTGCCATAAAATGTATATTCTGTCTCAATCACTGTGATACTGTCATCCAGTGGAGGCTTTGGCGTCGGCTGAATGTCATTCCAAAAAGCTCCTCCCTCTCCAAAATAGGCCCCTGATTTGTTAGTCAGTGGTCAGTGTGAGTTCATTGGTCAGTTTGACCTCCCCGCGCCACCCTCGCTGTGTCTGATTGGTGTGTTTGTGGATGTAGGAAGGTCCGTATGTGATGCTGAAGAAGAACTGGGAGATGTTTGAGGGGAATGACCAGTTCGAGGGCTACTGCGTGGACTTGGCCTCAGAGATCGCCAAACACAT
>NW_019947109.1:22089-24832 GCF_002910315.2 Salvelinus sp. IW2-2015 | reverse complement strand
TTGGGATTGGTTAGTCTGCAATAGGATGGATTGGGATTGGTTAGTCTGCAATAGGATGGGTTGGGATTGGTTAGTCTGCAATAGGATGGGTTGGGGTTTGTTAGACCAGTCATCTGAATGGCGCCAGAGGTATATGGCTGTCGTTTTACTGTCTCCTACCCAACTGTGCTATTTAGTGTGTTTTCGCATTGTTTGTAACTTATTTTGTACAGAATTTTGCTGCCTCCATCTCTTATGACCGAAAAGAGCTTCTGGATATCAGAACAGCGATTACTCACCTCAAACTGGACAAATATTTTTTATTTTGAGTGTCACAGGAAGGATATAATGTTGTTCCCAGACAAGGCCCAAATCCTTGTCATTCACATGAAGAAAATTCAGGGGGCGGAGATCCGGGTGCCTTGTGAGAATTCGTCGGCGAGTGTGTAACCCGCCTCTACCATCCGTTCTATTGGCCAACGTGCAATCATGGAGAATAAACTGGATGAGCTCCGTTCGAGACTATCCTACCAACGGGACATTAAAAACTGTAACATCTTATGTTTCACCGAGTCGTGGCTGAACGACAGCATGGATAATATAGAGCTGGCTGGGTTTTCCGTGCATCGGCAGGACAGAACAGCTATGTCTGGTAAGACGAAGGGTGGGGGTGTGTGTCTATTTCTCAGTAACAGCTGGTGCATGATGTGTAATGTTAAGGTAGTCTCGAGGTATTGCTCGGCTGAGGTAGAGTACCTCATGATAAGCCGTAGACCACACTATCTACCAAGAGAGTTTTCATTAATTATTCGTAGCCGTCTTTATACCACCACAAAACGATGCTGGTACTAAGACCGCACTCAACTAGCTGTATACGGCCATAAACAAACAAGAAAACCCTCATCCAGAAGCGGCACTCCTAGTGGCCGGGGACTTTAATGCAGGCAAACTGTAATCCGGTTTACCTCATTTCTACCAGCATGTCACATGTGCAACCAGATTGAAAAAAACTGTAGACCACCTTTACTCTACACACAGAGACGCATACAAAGCTCGCCCATCATCGCATACCGCCCCAACAGATCCACTGATGACTCAATCGCACTCCACACTGCCCTTTTCCACCTGGACAAAAGGAACACCTATGTGAGAATGCTGTAAATTGACTACAGCTCAGCGTTCAACACAAGTGCCACAAAGATCATCACTAAGGACCCTGGGACTAAACAGGGCGCCAGGTATCCTAGTGGTTAGAGCGTTGGGCCAGTAACCGAAAAGTTGCTGGATCGAATCCCGAGCTCATTGTAAATAATGTTCTTAACGGACTTGCCAGGTAAAATAAATAAAAACACCTCCCTCTGCAACTGGATCCTGGACTTCCTGACGGGCCGCCCCCAGGTGGTAAGATAGGTAACAACACATCTGCCACGCTGATCCTCTACATGAGGGCCCCTCAGGGGTGCGTGCTCAGTCCCCTCCTGTACTCCCTGTTCACCCACGACTGTGTGGCCAAGCACAACTCCAACACTGAATTTTAGTTTGCTGAAATCACAATAGTGGTAGGCTTGATCACCGACATTGATGAGACAGCCTATAGGGAGGTGGTCAGAGACCAGGTCGTGTGGTGCCAGAACAACAGCCTCTCCCTCAACGCGTTCAAGACAAAGAAGATTGTGGACTATAGGAAAAGGAGGGCCGAGCAGGCCCCCATAATCATCGACGGGGCTGCAGTGGAGCAGGTTGAGAGCTTCAAGTTCCTTGGTGTCCACATCCCCAACAAGCTATCATGATCCAAACACACCGAGACAGTCGTGAAGAGGGCACGACAAAACCTATTCCCCCTCAGGAGACTGAAAAGATTTAGCATGGGTCCCTGGATCCTGAAAACGTTCTACAGCTGCACCATCGAGAGCATCTGACCGGTTGCATCACTGCCTGGTACGGCAACTGCTCAGCATCTGACCGTTCTACAGAGGGTAGTGAGTACTGCCCAGTACATCACTGGGCCCAAGCTTACTGACATCCAGGTCCTATATACTAGGCGGTGTCAGAGGAAGGCCCCAGAAATTGTCTAAGACCAAAGTCATGGACTGTTCTCTCTACTACCGCACGGAAAGCGGTACCGGAGTGCCAAGTCTAGGTCCAAAAGGCTCCTTAACAGCTTCTACCCCCAAGCCAAAAAACTGCTGAACAATTAATCAAATGGCCACCCAAACTATTTACATTGACCCTTGTTTATTTTATGTTTTACTTTAGTTTATTTAGTAAATATTTTCTTAACTCTATTTTCTTAACTGCATTGTTGGTTAAGGGCTTGTAAGTAAGCATTTCACGGTAAGGTCTACAGCTGTTGGATTAGTCTGTAATATGTGTTTCAGCATGCCAACGAGGACGTGGAGAGAATGCTGCTAGGCAACAAGTGTGACATGGAGGACAAGAGGGTGGTACCAAAAGCCAAGGGAGAGCAGGTGAGACACACAACACAACAGGGTTTCTGTTATGACAATGGACATATAGACCGGCAGCATTTACATTTTTCTGACATTTGAGAAACATACAGGACCCATATGCTTTGGGCCCATAACCTGATTAGGGTGTCCACCCACGGTGCTTTAGGTTATGGTAATTCATCTGAACAGAACATGCAAGTCGAGGATGTAATGATGTTTGTTAGAATACCTGTCCACATTTAATACCTGTCCCTTCCTGTTAGATGTTGGAATACCTGTCCACATTTAATACCTGTCCCTTCCTGTTAGATGTT
>NW_019947109.1:21163-21444 GCF_002910315.2 Salvelinus sp. IW2-2015 | reverse complement strand
GACAGGTATTCCAACCTGTCCCTTCCTGTTAGATGTTGGAATACCTGTCTACATTTAATACCTGTCCCTTCCTGTTAGATGTTGGAATACCTGTCTACATTTAATACCTGTCCACATCACAATAATGCACGTTTATAATAAAGCATTCCATGCATCATCACATTTGCAGACTAGACTACTATTCATAATGTGATGAGTAGAATGGATAGTCATCTTGTTTATGTTGTCCACAAAATAGACCAATGAGAAGGGGAGACACTAATATAATATTATGTTGTCCG
>NW_019947109.1:10982-20428 GCF_002910315.2 Salvelinus sp. IW2-2015 | reverse complement strand
CATAGTGGATGTCGTGCGTCACTACTTCACAGGAGACATATTTCAACGTTAACTTAATTTTTTTTTTTTTTGTTGTTTTATCTAGAAAATGGCTTCTGGAACATGTCAACTTTTTGTGTGTTTTAATAACAAACTTGTTTTTCTGTAAATACGAATACAATAAGTTGGTTGGTTTAGCCACCGAAAAAGTCAGCAACCTTCCTGCTAGCCATGATTGGCTGAGATAATGAGTTGGCTGGACATGCCATAGATGAGTTCGGATTGGTCTGCCATATAGAACGCTTCTCTGTCTATAATATGAGGCTCAGTGTGTAGGTAATCCTGTCTATAATATGAGCTGTCAGTGTGTAGGTAATCCTGTCTATAATTATGAGCGCTTCAGTGTGTCCAGGTAATCCTGTCTATAATATGAGCTGGTCAGTGTGTCCAGGTAATCCTGTATAATATGAGCTGGTCAGTGTGTCCAGGTAATCCTGTCTATAATATGAGATGGTCAGTGTGTCCAGGTAATCCTGTCTATAACATGAGCTGGTCAGTGTGTCCAGGTAATCCTGTCTATAATATGAGATGGTCAGTGTGTCCAGGTAATCCTGTCTATGAGATGGTCAGTATGTCCAGGTAATCCAGTCTATAATATGAGCTGGTCAGTATGTCCAGGTAATCCTTTCTAATTTAGCTTGTTTGAAAGACAGCACTTAGTAGAACTGCATCAGTGTTGCTCTCCACTTCCTGGAGGACCGAGTTTTGAAATCAGTGGAATTAGAATATGATGGCTAAGGAGATGGAGACAATTCTGGCGTTTGATTGCAAATATGCAGACGGAGTCAAAAAGAGACAACGCAGGCTGTTGTAATCCGGAGAGGGGTGTTTTATACATCTTCAATCTCAGGCAACCATGACATCCGTGCCAGAGAGGGAGAAGCATCCATTCATACGGGTAAGAGAGTCTAGCTAGCTACATTTTCAGATATTACACATTTCAATATTTTATCAAAGTAGTTTTCATTTCAAGTTAGTGTACTGTTAGCTAGCTATTTAATGTTAGCTGGCTGGCTAGCTAGCTAATGTTACATGTATGATGTAATATTATTTTTTATCTCAGAGCCATTTCCATTGCTAGTTATAACCTAATATCTAATGTTAGCTAGCTAACATTGAACCTGTTTGGTTAGCTACCTGCAGATTCATGCAGGGCAGTAACATTATGAGTTGGGATTGTGGTTCATTGTTTAGCTAGCTACATGTCTATTCAAAAGACTCCAAWATGCTAGTAACTATTTCAATAGAATGTTTGTCACTCTGACAACTGCCGATAGACGTAGCTGGTAAATTCAGAATAACTGACGAATTTACGAACGCTCAAAACCCTTTGAATATGGCCGGTGTCAGTAAACGTTGGCAAAAAAGCGTAACTACATTGTTGCCAGCAGCACAGTTAGTAACCAACGCTCTGGATAGCATGAAAACAGCCTTACCAGCTCTGCTAGKGCGAGTGAAATGGTCAGTGAGCTGTTCTCGCATTTGTSTCTGAAAGTAGCTAGCAAACTAGCCAACATTAGCCAGTTAGCTTTGGGTGCTTGACTGCTGTTACGTCATAACGCTCGGATCAACCCTACTTTTCATCCAAAGCGTCTGAACGCTCCCAGAGTGAAACGCTCTGAATTTACGAAAGGCCTATCTGACAATGCTCTGCGTATACGAAAGCCCAGAACACACTCTGGCACTCCAGATTAAATGAAACACCCGTGGTATAAACCAGCCTTTAGTGAATCATGTGAATCCTTAAAGAGATGGGTGGAGCTAAAGCTTAAGAGTGTGTGAGCGAGACTGAATKGGTGTAGACAAAGAAGAGCTCTCCAGTAAGTCCCAAAATATTCAAGGGCCATTTTCTCAAAAGTGAGGGTACGACTTTATCATCTTTCAAAGCAGAATTACTTTCCCGTTGTTCCTCAACTATATAGTATGACATAACATTTTCTAGCTCTTAGTCTCTACTTTCATCCAATGTAAAAAATAAATAAACACCATTTCACATTTTGCTACATAAGACTGAATCGAGCCGGTCGGCCACATGAACAGTGCGCCCTAACCGGGGATATGGCCGATATTTATTTCACCTTTATATAACCAGGTAGGCCAGTTGAGAACGTTCTCCGCTGGTGCCAATATTATTTCACCTTTATATAACCAGGTAGGCCAGTTGAGAACGTTCTCCGCTGGTGCCAATAAGATGGGCAATAGGCCTACTGTTGTTAGCTCGACTAAATGACAGGTTAGAGTATTTTCATTGTCTCCTTTACAGCAATAACCATTTTCTTGACAAACTATGTTTTCCTGTAATTTTGAAATATTGTGACATGCCTGACTGGGCCTCTACTTTTCACTGACAGTTTCAACTCAACAATCATTTGGTATTTGCAGAGCGCTGCCTTCCACTTCAAGAATTGTATTTTTGTGTAGATAGGACAAAAATCGCTTATTAGGCAATATCATTTTGGCAATTTAATTACATTTACTAAGGGAAAGCTTCCCCTAGGCTTGTAGGTGGCACATCCATAAGGCTATGTCAATCTACTGTCCCCATAGTAGGGAAGTTCTATTGGTCGGCTTGTCTATTCCAAACACACTGGGACAGTAGATCCCAAATTCATACAACCAATAGGCCTAGGCTACGTAAAATAACTTAACAAAGCAATGAGTCTGATGCAACAGATCAGAACTTTTAGCTTAAAATGTTGATCAAGTATTATTTCTTCACATTATTAGTGCAGCAATGTACAGTAGGCTACACACGATTGTGCATCTGGCTTCCAGACAATGAAACAAAGTTGAAAACCAATAAAACGTGAGAGTAAATTGACTACTGGTTTCAATGACATATGGAAGTCTGTATAAAACAATTGACTACTGGTTTCAATGACATATGGAAGTCTGTATAACACATTAGTCTCCGGATATGGTGTGATTTTGCGTAGGCTACTTTGAAGGTAAAGCCTCAAATGTAGTAAAACGCTCAGGTTCCTCACAATTTAATAAGCCATATGTTTAATCAACTACATGTTTTCAAAATGCGTTGTGTCTCCAGCACGTTGCAAAGTGCTGTGTGACGCGCTGATGAACCCTGCCTTCCGTTTTCACGCTTCAATGACCAGTTGAGAATTACAAATGGCGGGTGTTTCTAATCAATAGCCYCAGAAATACGTTTGTGTTCCTCTAAAATGCTCTGTCTCTAAAGATGATAAATAACACGAGGAATATATATATAYACACACGCCAATTTAATTCCACTAAATTATGCAAGTTACCTATAGACTGATAAGCATAACCGGTTAAATGTATTTCCATGGACTGGTTTTTCCATCACTGAAGAGGCTAAAAAGTATTATKTCACAATGGGAAATGTATTATTCTCCCGGACAATTAGTTCATTTTATTTCTTTGCTTATATTTAATTTTGAGGGGCCAAAAGCTGGTTATTACCGACTGGATATCCTGCGMCACAYACAGGGCATTCAGAAAGTATTCAGATCCCRTGACTTTTTCCACATTTTTGTTAAATTACAGCCTTATTCTAAAATTTATTGAATTATTTTTTYCCCCATCTACWCACAATACCGCACAATGACAAAGCAAAATAAGGTTTTTAGAAATGTTTGCAAATGTGTTACAGATAAAAGCATTCCTTATTTACATAAGTATTCAGACCCTTTGCTATGAGACTTGAAATTGAGCGCCAGTGCATCCTGTTTCCATTGATCATCCTTGATGTTTCTACAACTTGATTGGAGTCCACCTGTGGTAAATTCAATTTACTGGACATGATTTGGAAAGGCACACGCATGTCTATATAAGGTTCCACAGTTGACAGTGCACGTCAGAGAGAAAACCAAGCCTTGAGGTGGAGATACTCGTCCGAAGGGCTCTGAGACAGATAAGAGGAAGAATACCAAAATATTTCTGCAGCCAATCATTCTTAAATGGAAGAAGTTTGGAACCACTAAGACTTCCTAGAGCTGGCCGCCCGGCCAATCTGAGCAATCTGGGGAGAAGGGCCTTGGTCAGGGAGAGTTCCTCTGTGGAGATGGTTGTCCTTCTGGTAGGTTCTCCCATCTCAGCAGCACTCCACTAATCAGTCCTTCATGGTAGAGTGGCCAGACTGTAGGCACTCCTCAGTATAAGGCACATGACAGCCTGCTTGGAGTTTGTGCCAAAAGGGACCTAAAGACTCTCAGAAACAAGTTTCTCTGGTCTGATGAAACCAAGATTCAACTCTTTGGTTTGAATGCCAAGCGTCACGTCTGGAGGAAACCTGGCACCATCCCTACGGGGGAAGCATGGTGGTGACGGCAACATAATGCTGTGGGGATGTTTTTCAGCGGCAGGGACTGAGAGACTAGTCAGGATTGAGGGAAAGATGAACGGAGCAAAGTAGAGATCCTTGATGAAAACCTGCTCCAAACCTCAGACTGGGGTGAAGGTTCACCTTCCAACAGGACAACGACCCTAAGTACACAACCAAGACAGCACAGGAGTGGCTTCGGGACAAGTCTCTGAATGTCCTTGAGTGGCCCAGCCAGAGCCTGGACTTGAACTCGATCGCCATCTCCGGAGAGCTCCCCATCCAACTTGACAGAGCTTGATAGGATCTGCAGAGAAGAATGGGAGACACTCTCCAAATACAGGTTTGCCAAGCTTGTAGCGTCAAACCCAAGAAGACTTGATGCTGTAATCGCTGGTGCTTCAACAAAGTAAAGGGTCTGAATACTTATGTAAATGTAATATTTCAGTTTATTTTTAATAAATTAGCTAACATTTCTAAAAAACTGATTTTGCTTTATAATGGGATATTGTGTGTAGATTGAGGAATAAAAACAATAATCACTTTTAGAATAACGCTGTAACGTAACAAAATGTGTAAAAAGTGAAGGGATCTGAATACTTTCCCAATGCACTGTATACTGTACATTCAAAAGGACACACCTACTCATTCAAGGGTTTTTCTTTTTTCTACATTGTAGAATAATAGTGAAGACACAAACTATGGAATAATGTAGTAACCAAAAAAAGTGTTAACCAAACCAAAATAGATTCTTCAAAGTAGCCACCCTTAGCCTTGATGACAGCTTTGCACACTCTTGGTATTCTCTCAACCAGCTTCACCTTGAATGCTTTTCCAACCCTCTTGAAGGAGTTCCCACATATGCTGAGCACTTGTTGGCTGCTTTTCCTTCACTCTGCGGTCAAACTCATCCCAAACCCAAATCCCAATTCTCAATTGGGTTGAGGTCGGATGATTGTGGAGGCCAGGTCATCTGATGCAGCACTCCATCACTCTCCTTCTTGGTCAAATAGCCCTTACACAGCCTGGAGGTGTGTTGGGTCATTGTCCTGTTGAAAAACAAATGATAGTCCCACTAAGCGCAAACCAGATGGGATGGCGTGTCGCCTCAGAATGCTGTGGTAGCCATGCTGGTTGTGTGCCCCTTGAATTCTAAATAAATTGGCAGTGTCACCAGCAAACCACCATCACACAACCACCTCCGTGCTTCACGGTGGGAACCACACATGCAGAGATCATCTGTTCACCTACTCTGCGTCTCACAAAGACACGGCGGTTGGAACCAAAAATCTCACATTTGGACTCATCAGACCAAAAGACAGATTTCCACCAATCTAATGTCCACTGCTCGTGTTTCTTGGCCCAAGCAAGTCTCATTGGTATCATTTTGTGGTGGTTTCTTTGCAGCAATTCGACCATGAAACCCTGATTCACACAGTCTCCTCTGAACAGTTGATGTTGAGATGTGTCTGTTACTTGAAGTCTGTGAAGCATTTATTTGGGCTGTGATTTCTGAGGCTGGTAACTCTAATGAACTTATCCTCTGCAACAGAGATAACTCTGGGTCTTCCTTCCCTGTGACGATCTTCACGAGAGCCCGTTTTTAAGCGTAGCGCTTGGGTTTTGCAACTGCATTCGAAGAAACTTTCAAAGTTCTTGAAATTTTCCAGGTTGACTGACCGTCATTTCTTGAAGTAATGATGGACTGTCATTTCTCTTTGCTTAATTGAGCTGTTCTTGGTCTAAGACCAACTCCATATATCTTTTGTATACCCCCCCTACCTTGTCACAACACAACTGAAAAACATATTAAGAAGGAAATAAATTCCACAAAATAAATTTTAACAAGTCACACCAGTTAATTGAAATGCATTCCAGGTGACTACCTCATGAAGCTGGTTGAGAGAGTGCCAAGAGTATACAAAGATGTCAAGGCAAAGGGTGGCTACTTTCAAAATTTCTAATATATATTTTGATTTGTTTAACACTTTGTTTGGTTACTACATGATTCCATATGTGTTATTTCATAGTTTTGATGTCTTCACTGTTATTCTACAATGTAAAACCCTGGAATGAGTAAGTGTGTCAACTTTTGACTGGTACTGTGTATACACATGCATACATACACGCTGTGGCGTGAATTACACTAGCTTGAGCTTGTGCAATACAAGAACACACACACAGTTAAAGGTTGTAAGGAAACCTGATTCCTGTCTCACAGGAGACCTGCCTTATTTTGGGACCAACCCTCTAATATTTTCCTTTCATCTCTCGCCCCCTCTCTCTCTCGACCACCAGGAGAAGAGATCGTTCACGGCCATCGATAGACGCGCGGTATGAACTATTAGAATGATCTCTCTCTCACCTCCCTTCCACGGCATCACTTTAAACCTGCTCTATAACCAGGCCACGTACATCGTAAAACACTTTCGCCATGCAAGTTTTCCTCATTCTCTCTCTCTCGTCAACTTTTTTAAAAAACTTGTTTCTCCATCTTCTTTTGGGAATTTATTTTCCATTGTGAAGGTAAAACTTCGAAAGCTAAATTTCTTTGGGCGGCCAAAGGTTCCCAAACAGGCAAGTGACCTCCCTAAACTTTCTCCTCGAAAAGGCCACACGCTGCGGTTTCCCATCTTCTCCTTCTTCCGCCCACCCCGTGACGGCCCCCTCGCCACCATCATTATTCTTCTCTGGCCCCTCACAATTGGCCGGGGCCCCCTTGGTGATTTTATTGGATAATGTATGAAACTTCACATACGCCCTTCCCCCACTAGATGTCGCCCCAAGAGGCAAAGTAGACCCACTCGCTTCTCTCTGAAACTCGCACCACTGAGGGTGTTCCTAGCCCTGAAATGTTGGGACTCCCCATCTTTCTTCTCTGCCACCGAACTGAAGAGCCTTTTTTGGGAAGGTTTTTGGGGACAGTGTCTCCCCAGCCCACATTTTACTCTCTCATCGGGCCACCCAATCCCTCGGGGCAGTACTTTTGCCTGTGCCCACCTTTGGAGAGCACCACTTACCATTTCTCTCTCTCGGGCAACCCCCATTTCTCTCTTCTCTGGCCACTAACCTTCCCCTCCCTCTCTCTCTCTGCCCAAATGCCGTTAGTTTAGACAACGAAGAAAAACCATGCCCCCATTCTCTCTCTCTCGGCCCCGTCTGGGGACCCGTCTTCTCTCTCTCGCAACAACTTATTGGATCTATGAAAAAAACATTTTCAATAAAAGATGGATTTTCCACTGAAAGTTTTTGGAACCAAGTTTTAATTTCCCGCCATCGTTCTTCTCTCTCGCCACCCCTTCTCTCTCTCGGCGCAACCTCATCTCTCTCTATCGGCAACCCAATTCTCTCTCTCGCCATCTCCATCTCTCTCTCTTCTGCCACCCATCTCTCTCTCTCGGGGCAAACCCAATCATTCTCTCTCTCGCAACCTGTCCATCTCTTCTCTCGCCACCATCTCTCTCTCGCACCCCTCTCTCTCTCTCGCATCCCATCTCTCCTCATTCTCTCGCACCCCATCTCCTCCCCTCTCTCTTCGCACCACTCTCTCTCCTCGCATCCATCTCTCTCGTCATCCACACTCATTCTCTCTCGCCCCATCTCTCTCTCGCACCATTCTCCTCTTCCCACCCCCACTCCTCTCTCGCCACATCGCTTCTCTCTCCGACCCCATCTCTCTCTCTCGCCACACCCATCTCTCTCTCTCGTCGCCAGCCCCACTCTCTCCTGCCACCCCATCTTCCTTCTCGCCACCATCGTCCATTCTCTCTCCGCACCCCCCCTCTCTCTCTCGCCACCCCGATCCTCTTCCGCCACCCCCATCTCCTTCCGCCACACGCCATCTCTCTCTGCCCATCTCCACCTCCGCACTCCTTCTCTCGCGCCCATCTCTCTCTCTCCATCGGCACCCCTCCTCTCTCGCGGCCTCTCTCTCTCTATCGCACCTGCCATCTTCTCTCTTCGCCCCCACTCTCTCTCTCTGCCCACCACATCTCTCTCATCCACCATCTCTTGCACACCATCTATCTCTTTCGCACCCCATTCTTTCTCTCTGCCCACCCTCTCATCCATCGCCGACTCTCCTCTCTCGCACCTCCATTCTCTCTCTCCGCACTGCCCATCTCCTCCTCTCGCACCCCCCATCTTCTCTCTCCCACTCCTCTCCGCCACCTCTCTCCTACTCCTCTTCCCCTCCTCTCTCTCCGCCCCATCCTCTCCGCCACCCATCTCTCTCATCCCTCTCTGCACGTCCATCTTTCTCTCACTGCACACACCATCTCTCTACTTTCTCGCATCTTATCTCTCTCTCTTCCGCATCTCTCTCTCTCCTCGCTGCATCTCTCTCTCTTCGCCATCTTCTCTCTCCTCTGCCATCTCTCTCTCTTCGCTACTTCTCTCTCTCTCCGCCATCTCTGCTCTCTCGGCCTACTCCGCATCTACGTCCTCTCGTCTCGCCATCTTCTCTCTCTCTCTCGCCATTCTCCTCTCCATCTCTTCTCTCATCAGCTCTCGAATCTTCTCTATCGTCAATCCTCATCTCTCTCCGTCTCCCATCGGTCTCTCTCTCTGTTCTCCCTATCTCTCTCTCTCCAGATTGCCAGGAGAGGCAGAGAATTCAGAATGAAGGATTTAGGTTTTTTGAGACGAGATGAATGCGCTAGTGCCAAAATCAGCATCAGGAGAGAGGCCTTCCTCACGCTAGCAGAGACATCTCTAGGGCAAGGTGTGTTGAATAATGGCTGTCGATGGATGTTGTGTATGCATAGTGTGTGTATATATATATAACGTGTGTGTGTTTTGCAGACGCCGTCAAAGAGTCCCAACAGTGAAACGGGACATCAGGGTGGGAGTGGAGATCACAGGATGGAAGAGCAAGTGCTGCAGTTTTAGAACAACCCTGTCTGTCTCACCACACACTAACGCACGGAAGCAACACACTTCTCTATCCCGTAACTCAGTTCTCCTAACACTCGTCCCCTCTATCCTGTTCTCATCTGTTCTCACTGCAATTAACCATTCAGTCCTTCTGTTTCCCCCCCTCATGGTCCCCCCATGGTCTGCCCCCTCATGGTCTGTCGTCCCCCCCCCTGGTCTTTACCCCCTCATG